>NW_021963430.1:0-98787 GCF_901765095.1 Microcaecilia unicolor | reverse complement strand
ACTGTGTTGCTGGTGTTCCGCCAGGCCGGCCGTCACTCCGCGGTTCCAGCAGTTCCGCTGGCCGCCTGCAGCTGGGGGCTCAACCTCCGGTGAACGGCGGTCGCCGCGGGTGAAGATCCGGGGTGCGCGGCAGTCCTCTGAGGTCCTACGGGCCTCAGAGAACCTAAGGGCTCACCACTACCTAGACAAGACAGGAAACGGAAGCCATGAGCTCGCCGACGCAGCCTGATCTACGGGACCTGGCCAAGGTACTTCAGCAGCAGCAGGAGCAGTTGAACGCCTTATCAGGGGCGCTTCAGAATGTATGCTCGCAACTGTCAACGCTTCAGGTACAGAACCAGGCCACTGCGGTCCAGGGGGCCGCAGCGGCTCCCCGTTCGGGAGGGTTCCGCACGGGACCTCGGTTCCCTGAGCCGACACGATATGATGGGGCCCCCGGAGGTTGCCGGGGATTCCTCAATCAGTGCAACTTGGCCTTCCGGATGCAACCGGAGACATTTGCTTCAGACCAAAGTAAAGTGGGATATATCATGGGCCTATGTGAAGGGAAGGCCCTGGCCTGGGTGGCCCCATTGAATGAACAACAGGACCCCATCCTGGATGACTATAGTGAATTTCAGCGCCGTTTCCGTATGGTGTTTGACCTTCCGGGAAGACCATCGTCTGTGGCCTCGGAACTGCTGCGAATTCATCAGGGGGAGGGGACGGTGGCCGATTATGCCATCCGTTTCCGAACTTTAGCCACGGAGCTCCGTTGGAACCCTGAGTCCTTGATGGCAATTTTTATGGAAGGGTTACAAGAACGAATCAAGGACGAATTGGCAGGACGAGAGGTCCCAGGCCAGTTGGATGCCCTGATTTTGCTTTGTATCCGAGTAGATACCCGGTTCCAGGAACGAGCCAGAGTCCGGGCAGAACGGCAGAAGTGGACGCGGGGAACGTCCCGGACTGCCAAGGGGCTATCTCCTCGCCGTGGGAACCGGGATGGCAAGGAGAGTGGGGAAGAGCCGATGGTGATGGGCCGGCAACGGCTGGCCTCCTCCACTAGGAAGAAACGCCTGTGGGACGGACTGTGCTTCTATTGTGGTGAGGCTGGACACTTTATTCGAGCCTGTCCCTCCCGGGCGGGAAACGTCTCCCCCAAGGCACCTTGAGGGGAGGGGTCTTGGGGCATTCCGCTCCCCTGCCGGAGGCCTTGATCACGCTACCAGTAACCCTCTGATGGCATGAGACCATGATTCAGACCCGGGCCCTGGTGGACTCGGGGTCGGGGGGCAACTTCATCGGGCACGAGCTGCTGCAACAGATGGGCTGGCCTACGCTCCCGCGGCGGCCGGCACTGCAAATAACCTCCATCCAGGGGACGACGTTACCGCAGCCAGTCACTGAGATCACCCCCTATTTGCAGCTCCAGGTGGGGGAGGATCACCAGGAGGAGGCCCGATTCCTGATTCTATCCCGGACCATTCATCCAGTGGTCCTGGGACTGCCCTGGTTACGGAAACATTGCCCGGTTATTGACTGGACCAGTGGAAGCATCCAAGCCTGGGGTAGTGCCTGTCGGGAGAATGGTTGTAAGGGCCGGACCGGCAGCTGCTCTGCCCTGGCGGTGGTACCCGGAGGGGCACAGGTAGAGCTGGGCTCACTGCCTATGGACTATAGAGACTTTGCAGATGTGTTTAATCCCAGGGAGGCGGAGGTTCTACCGCCTCATCGGTCGTTTGATTGTGCCATCAACTTGAGGGCAGACACCGTGCCGCCCCGGGGTCGCCTATATACCCTGTCCCGAGGAGAGTCCAAGGCGATGCAGGAATACATCCGGGAGAATCTGCGGAAAGGGTTTATCCGGCCCTCTACGTCCCCGGCCGGGGCCGGATTCTTTTTTGTCACTAAGAAGGACGGCTCCTTAAGGCCCTGTATTGACTATCGGGGATTGAGTGCCATCATGATAAAGGATCGTTTTCCTCTACCGCTCATCCCCGAACTCTTCAGCAAGTTGCAAGGGGCCCAGATGTTTACCAAGTTGGACTTGCGGGGGGCCTACAATTTGGTTCGAATTCGGCGAGGGGACGAGTGGAAGACGGCTTTTAACACCCACGAGGGACATTTCGAGTATCGGGTGATGCCCTTTGGCCTGTGTAATGCCCCTGCGGTGTTCCAGAGACTTATCAATTTTGTGCTTGAGGATTTTTTGAACTCCACAGTGATTGTGTACCTGGACGATATCTTGGTGTTTTCCCAAGACCCCACCGACCATGTGAGCCATGTTCGCGCCGTGCTGCAACGGTTACGGCAATACCGCCTGTTCGCTAAGCTCAGTAAGTGCGCTTTTCATCAGAGGTCGCTACCTTTCTTGGGACACATTCTGTTACCCGGGGGCCTGCAGATGGAGCCAGACAAACTCCGGGCAATTCGAGAGTGGCCCCAGCCGCTGGGATTGAAGGCCCTACAACGTTTTTTGGGATTCGCGAACTACTATCGCCAGTTTATTCCTCAGTATTCTCAACTGACTGCGCCGCTGACGGCCCTTACTAGAAAAGACGCCAACGTCCGGGACTGGCCGCCCGAGGCGCAAGTGGCCTTTCGCCAGGTGAAAGAGGCCTTTAAATCAGCGTCCATTTTGCTAGCCCCGGATCCTGAGAAACCCTTTATTGTGGAGGTGGACGCGTCTGCGTTGGGAGCCGGGGCGGTCCTCTCGCAAGTGAATTCCAAGGGCCGGCGTCAGCCTTGCTCTTTCTTCTCTCGTAGATTCTCCCCGGCAGAATGCAATTATACAGTAGGGGACAGAGAGCTCTTAGCATTGAAATTAGCCCTACAGGAATGGAGACATCTGCTGGAGGGGGCGGAACATCGATTCACAGTGATCACTGACCACAAAAATTTACTGTATCTACAAGAGGCTCAACGGCTCAATCCCCGACAAGCCCGGTGGTCATTGTTTTTCGCCAGATTTCATTTTCAATTAGTTTTTCGGGCGGCTGCTCAGAATACCCCTGCGGATTCCCTCTCCAGAGCGTTTGAGGTTCCTGAGGAGACTAAGGAAACCCATCCCATGTTGGATCCGGCCTGCCTCAGCGCGGCCGTGGGGGAGGTGGCTCCTACTAAGGAACTAGTGCTGGCCGCTGAACGAGCGAAGGTAATGCAATGGGGGCATTCGTCCCGATGGGGGGGACATTTCGGGTATCAAAAGACTCTGCGGCTCATTGCCAGACAGTATCAATGGCCTCAGATGAGACGGGACATTCTTCAATTTGTCACCACCTGTCCTGTGTGCGCCCGGATCAAACCGGTGATCGGGACCCCCATAGGGAAGCTACAACCACTGTCCGTACCGACAGGGCCCTGGACGGAACTTTCCATGGATTTTATCACCGACCTTCCCGGTTCCCGGGGACATACGGTGATTTGGGTGGTAATTGACCGTTTTTCCCGAATGGCCCATTTTGTGCCCTTGCCAGGACTTCCTTCGGCGATCGCATTGGCTCAACTCTTCATTCAACATATTTTTCGACTCCACGGGCTGCCTCTTCGGATTATTAGTGACCGGGGCCCCCAATTCACCTCGCGCTTCTGGAGGGCCTTGTGTACAGCATTGGGGGTGAAGACCCATTTCTCATCAGCATACCATCCCCAAACCAATGGCATGGTCGAGAGGGCGAACCAAACGTTAAAAGGGTTCCTACGAGCGTTTGTCAACAAACGCCAAGATAACTGGGTCTCCCTCCTTCCCTGGGCCGAGTTTGCATATAACCACAGTGTCCACTCGGCCTCGGGAGACTCTCCATTCTTCTTGGTATATGGACGACATCCTCGACTGCCAGCACCTTTCCCATCTAGATCTCCGACCCCCATGGTTAATGTGACTCTGGCAGATCTGCAAAGAGTTTGGGAAATGGCCCGAGAACAACTACAGAAGGCAGCCACCAAGTACAAGGTCTTCGCAGATCGGCATCGGAAACCCGCTCCCGACTTGCAACCAGGGCAGAAGGTCTGGTTAAGCACCAAATATCTCCGACTTCGGGTACCCTCGCGGAGATTAGGACCTCGGTATATTGGACCGTTTGCAATCCAATCTCGAATTGGAGCTGTGACTTATCGGTTGCGATTGCCTAGGACCCTGCGGGTGCATAACGCTTTCCATATTTCCCTATTGAAAAGCTTTCAAGGATCTCGATGGCACCCCCAACGGCAGGAGACCGAAGATCTTGAAGCAGATCCCGATCCAGAGTATGAGGTGGAGGATGTTCTGGATTCAAAGAAGCGGCAGGGGAAGTTATATTACCTATTGTCATGGAAGAACTTTGGCCCCGAAGACAACTCCTGGGAGCCCGCGGCAAATGTACATGCTCCAGAGTTGGTCAAAGCCTTCCACGCCCGGTATCCTTCCAAACCCGGGTCCGGGGGAAAGGAGGCATCCGGGAAGGATACTGTCCCGTTTCGGGACCTTACCAGTGCTCCCGCGGCGGGGAGCGATGGTCGGCGGGGGCCGCGGGCCCCGGTGCGGCAGAGACAGGCCGCCGACGGGGCCGGCACTTCCGCGGGGCGGCCCAAGGCTGGCAACCCGCAGGACCGAACGCCGGCCCCAGGGAAGAGAGGACGCCGGCCAAGATGGCGGCGGCGTCGTTGTCTCCCCGACCGGAGCTGAGAGGAGTGCAAGCCCCGCCCCCTTGCGCCGGATTGGTGCATGGCAGGAGGAACTCCGCCTGCGAGGCGGGTCCTCCAATCCCGGCCATCCTTGCCTGTCAGGGCTACAGGGATTGGCTCTTCTCCAGGGAGAGGATGGACGAGCGGGGGATTTAAACCCCGGAACAAGGAGGGCTCGGGGCTTCCGTTTCAAATGTCAGAAGCCACCTCAGAGACTGTGTTCTTCGTCCTGCTAGCCGTCCTTGCTAGCCACTTCAGAGATTGTGTTCTTCGTCCTGCTAGCCGTCCTTGCTAGCCACTTCAGAGACTGTGTTCTTCGTCCTGCTAGCCGTCCTTGCTAGCCACTTCAGAGACTGTGTTCTTCGTCCCGCTAGCCGTCCTTGCTAGCCACCCTCAGAGACTGTGTTCCTCGTCCTGCTAGCCGTCCTTGCTAGCCACCTTCAGAGACTGTGTTTCTTCCGCTAGCCGTCCTTGCTAGCCACCCTCAGAGACTGTGTTCTTCGTCCTGCTAGCCGTCCTTGCTAGCTACCTTCAGAGACTGTGTTCCTCCCGCTAGCCGTCCTTGCTAGCCACCTTCAGAGACTGTGTTTCTCCCGCTAGCCGTCCTTGCTAGCCACCCTCAGAGACTGTGTTCTTCGTCCTGCTAGCCGTCCTTGCTAGCTACCTTCAGAGACTGTGTTCCTCCCGCTAGCCGTCCTTGCTAGCCACCCTCAGAGACTGTGTTCTTCGTCCTGCTAGCCGTCCTTGCTAGCTACCTTCAGAGACGGTGTTCCTTTCGCTAGCCGTCCTTGCTAGCCACCCTCAGAGACTGTGCTTTGCAGCGCTAGCCGTCCCTGCTAGCCACTCAGTCGGGACTGTGTTGCTGGTGTTCCGCCAGGCCGGCCGTCACCCCGCGGTTCCAGCAGTTCCGCTGGCCGCCTGCAGCTGGGGGCTCAACCTCCGGTGAACGGCGGTCGCCGCGGGTGAAGATCCGGGGTGCGCGGCAGTCCTCTGAGGTCCTACGGGCCTCAGAGAACCTAAGGGCTCACCACTACCTAGACAAGACAATGACCACCGGAGAGAATCGGGGATGACCTCCCATACTCCCCCAGTGGTCACTAACCCCCTCCCACCCTCAAAAAACATTTTAAAAATATTTTGTGCCAGCCTCAGATGTCATACTCAGGTCCATCACAGCAGTATGCAGGTACCCGGAGCAGTTTTAGTGGGTACTGCAGTGCACTTCAGGCAGGCGGACCCAGGCCCATCCCCCTCCCTACCTGTTATGTTTGTGGAAGAAACAGCGAGCCTTCCCAAACCCACCAGAAACCCACTGTACCCACATCAAGGTGCCCTCTTCACCCATAAGGGCTATGGTAGTGGTGTACAGTTGGGGGTAGTGGATTTTAGGGGGGGTTTGGGGGGGCTCAGCACACAAGGTAAGGGAGTAATGTTCCTGGGAGCAATTTATGAAGTCCACTGCAGTGCCCCTAGGTTGCCCGGTTGGTGTCCTGGCATGTCAGGGGGACCAGTGCACTACAAATGCCGGCTGCTCCCATGACCAAATAGCTTGAATTAGGACATTTTTGACATGGACATCTTTGGTTTCTAATATCTCCGAAAGTCAGAAATGTCCATGTCTAGGGACAACCAAATCTAGGGACGTCCAAATTTAAGGATTTGGACGTCTCTGACAGTATTTTTGAAAAGAAAAATGGACGTCCATCTTGTTTCAAAAATACGGGTTTCCCCGCCCCTGGATTTCACCGTTTTGCAAGGACGTCCAAATCACAACTTGGACATCCCTTTCAAAAATGCCCCTCTATGTCTCCTGGGGGTTGAACGAGGAACTTCATTGAATGTCGCTTGTTTGAATCTGATTGGTGAAGATTTCTTTATATATGATGTCAGACGCTACCACCCTTTTGAGCCAGTTACATTGATGTGAGAGAGACATGTGCCAAGACGTGTCTTGGAAAATAGTTTATTTTGGGGGGTTTTGGGGATCATTTTGAAATGATTTTGTGTGCACTCCATTTAAGTGCACGTCGGATAAGCACATGCTCTGTTTACCTGCATGCCGTACTTTGGTCCCGTTTTTGGCACCATCAATTTCTATGGGGACAAACTTTGGTTTAACGCATCACTGATAAGTGCAAGATTCGCTTATATGCATGGTTCAAGACCGCTCCTTTGCAGGAAAGACTCCGCATAAGCGTGCACATGGAATAAGGAAGCCAATTGATGCGTGACAACCAACGAGATTTCAAATTTACTGCCTTTTTAACTGCCACTTGCAGAATAAGCAAAAGAATGTTGTTAGAGCGTACACCAGGGTCGTCGCCATCGTCGCGGCGGAACTGTAAGACTTTAACACTGGCTGAATGAATAGAAGTTCTTAAAAAATTAGAAAACAAACAAAGTCAAGAATCTATTGCTAAAGAATATGGTCTCAATCCCAGTCAAATTTCACATGTCTTGAAGCAGAAAGACCAACTTCTGGAAGACTGGCATAATAATACAAATCCACAACATAAACGAAAATGGGCGGGAAAAGCTGAGGTGGTAGAAGATGCTCTTCTTCGGTGTTTTTCTCGAGTCAGGAGCAGACAGTTTTCTGTCAGTGGTCCACTGCTTATTGAGAAAGCTAACCAGCTAGCTGAAAGTCTTGGACTAACTGAATTCAAAGCCACTGTTGGATGGTTGGAAAGATGGGAAGAGAGGAACAGCATAAAATTCAAGAAATAGCAATGGTGAGAAACAAGACGCTGATGACTTTGGTGCTGAAAATTGGGTTGTTTCAGTTCTTCCTACCATCTTGAACGAGTTTGCACCTCGTGACATTTTCAATGCTGACGAAAAAAGTCTCCACTGGCAAGTGATTCCTGATGGAACACTTGCATTCAAACATACCGAAACTACTGGAGGTAAAATGTCGAAGGACCGACTGACGATCCTCCTTTGCTGCAATATGGATGGGAGTGAGAAATTGGAACCCCTCATCATTGGAAAGAGCAAACAGCCCCGTTGCTTCAAGAAAGTTAAGCAACTTCCTGTGTCATACGAGGCTAACGCAAATTCATGGATGACTGGGGAAATTTGGAAGCAGTGGCTAAAGAAGTTAGACACTAGAATGCGGGCACAAAAGCGTCAGATTTTGCTGCTTTGTGATAATTGTGCTGCACACAGGGATGATGTCAGGCTGTCTAACGTCAAGGTGGTCTTCCTGCCACCAAACACTAACTCTCTGATCCAACCTATGGATCAGGACATAATAGCCAATTTCAAACAACATTATCGGGCTCTTGTGCTACGTCATCTAATGAGCGTTAAGGATGACCAGACTGACAAGAATAAATGTGCTGTTGAACTGGCTCGTAATCTATTACTGTTGGATTCCCTACATATGCAGAAAGAAGCCTGGAATCATGTTACACAGACAACCATTGTGAACTGCTACAAGTGGGCAAGCTTTGTTAAGGATGTGAAGAGGGACGAAACAATGCAGCTGTTGGAAACGCGCCAGATGAAGAGGAAGAGGAGTTCCATCGCTACGTAGCTGTTGATCACGATCTACAAACAGCTGAAGACAGCACTGATGTTGAGATATGCGCCTACACGCAGGAAACAACGGCTGATGATGGAACAGATGAAGAAATGCAGCGAGGCACATGCTGAGGAAATTCAACAACCTCCTCCTGTCACTTTTGCAAGAGCGCTGGAGAGTCTCAACACTGTGCAGGCCTGTCTGGAGGCCAATGGATGTCAGTGCTATGACAGTTTTTACTGTCTGGCAGACGTAGTCTATGGAACTCACAGACCCAGGATTGTACAGAGGACTATAACTGATTACTTCAAGTAGGCCTAATGTCAGTTAATGGAGACAGTATAATGTACGTATAATAATAAACAGTACTGTACATATGTTTATCATATGTCAAGCTTCTTTGGGTCACAACGGTTAAGTGCACGCTCTAGTTAACTGCATGCATTTCTTTGGTTCCAGACCCTCGGATTGCACTGTATGTATGTATGTATATATAGATAGATAGATCGATAGATAGATAGATATATATAGGAGGCTCTTCTGGCTTGATCTGCACAAGACTGACTAAGTTAAGTCTCAAATATTTTATATATAATGTATGATAAATTGAGAAAAATTGAATTTGAAGAGTTATGAATACATAGGACCAGTGCTTTTTTTCTGCTGGTACGCGCCGGTATGGTGTACCGGCACCTTTTTTTTTTAGGTCCGGCAGCTCCTCGACGTCCGTTCTGCCCCCTTTAAGTATTTACCAAAATTGCAGCGGTGAACTGGCAGGCAGCGCTAGTAAAAGCAGCAAGCAGGCAGGCTTGACTCCGTCCTTCGCTTCCCTGCCCTCTCTGCGTCCTGCTTTCCTCTGATGTCATTTCCTTTCTGGGAGGGCGGGCGGGACGCTGAGAGGGCAGCGAAGTGAAGGACGGAGTCCAGCCTGCCTGCTTGCTGCTTTTACTAGCGCTGCCCGCCAGTTCACCGCTGCAACTTCGGTAGAGAGTGGAATGGAAGTGGAACATGGGAGAGGGGAGGGCAAGGGAGAGAGCACAATCGCTGGATATGGGAGGGCAAGGAAGAGAGCAGAGTTGCTGGACATGGGAGAGGGGAGGGCAGGGGAGAGAGGAGAATCGCTGGACATGGGAGAGGGGAGGGCAGGGGAGAGAGGAGAATCACTGGATATGGGAGAGGGAAGGGCAGGGGAGAGAGGAGAATCACTGGACATTTATGGGAGGGGAGGGCAGGGGAGAAGAGAATTGCTGGACATGGATGGGAGGGGCAGGCAGGGAAGAGAGAAGAATCACTAGACATGGATGGGAGGGGAGTGCAGGGAACAGAGAATTGCTGGACATGGATGGGAGGGCAGGGAAGAGAGGAGAATCACTGGACATGGAGGGGAGGGCAGGGAAGAGAGAATTGCTGGACATGGATGGGAGGGGAGGGCAGGGAAGAGAGGAGAATCGCTGGACATGGATGGGAGGGGAGGGAAGAGAGAATCACTAGACATGGATGGGAGGGGAGTGCAGGGAACAGAGAATTGCTGGACATGGATGGGAGGGCAGGGAAGAGAGGAGAATCGCTGGACATGGAGGGGAGGGCAGGGAAGAGAGAATTGCTGGACATGGATGGGAGGGGAGGGCAGGGAAGAGAGGAGAATCGCTGGACATGGATGGGAGGGGAGGGAAGAGAGAATTGCTGGACATGAATGGGAGGGGAGGGCAGGGGGAGAGAGGACAATTGCTGGATGGATGGGAGGGGAGGGCAGGGAAGAGAGAATTGCTGGACATAAATGGGAGGGGAGGAGAGAGAGGAGACTCGCTGGTCATGGATGGCAGGGGAGGACAGGGGGCAGAGAAGGATCGCTGGACATGGCTCGGGAGGACAGGGGGCAGAGAAGAATCACTGGACATGGATGGCAGGGGAGGACAGGGGGCAGAGAAGAATCGCTGGACATGGATGGCAGAGGAGGACAGGGGGGCAGAGAAGAATCGCTGGACATGGATGGCAGGGGAGGATAGGGGGCAGAGAAGAATCGCTGGACATGGATGGGAGGGGAGGACAGGGAAGAGAGGAGAATCATTGGACATGGATGAGAGGGGAGGGAAGGGGAGAGAGGAGACATGCTGGACATGGATGGAGGGGAGGGAAGAGAGGAAGGAGATGCACATGGATGGGAGGGCAGGGAAGAGGAGAAATGCTGGAAATGGATGGAGAGGAGAGCAGGAGATAGAGGAGAATTGCTGGACATGGATGGATGGAGGGGTTGGTGGAGAGAGAGGAGAAATGTTGGACTTGGATGGAGGAGAGGGGAGAGAGAATTATTGCTTTATATGGATACAGGGGAGGGAAGAGAGGAGAAATGCTGGACATGGATGGAGGGGAGGTAAGAAAAAAGAAGAAGATGCACATGGATGGAGATGAGGGAAAGGGAAGAGAGGAGAAAAACTGCACATGAATGGAGAAAATAGGCAAAAGCTGGATCCACGTTATACTTCCTCCAGTCAATTCCATGGAGGAGGACCCAGCTTTTACTTATGGATATATGGCAAGAAATGAAGAAGAAAGAAGGAAAGCAAAGAAATAAATGGAAAGGAAGCTCTGGAAATGGAGTTAAGGGAACAGATAGAGTGCAGCAGAATCAGAGACTGGGACCAATATGGATAGAAAAACAAAGTCTCCAGACAACAAAGGTAGAAAAAAAAATCATTTTATTTTAATTTTAGTGTTTGAAATATGTCTAATTTGAGAATTTACATCTGCTGTGTCAGGTCCCTCAAGGCAGAACCTAGATTCGTGAGCCCTTGGGCCACTGCCGAGGAGTGGCAGCAGCAGGCAAGACCACCCTGGAACTGGATACACAGAGGAGCAGGACTGGAACTCTGGACTGGAGTAGTAACTAAGGCAGGACACTAGAACAGGCAGAACAGGAACAGCTTCACCTGCGCTTGGCCACCGTTCCTCCGGAGTTGAGCTCCGGAGTGCGGGTGGCCGGCAGGACTTGCAGGAAAGCAGGAACTGAAGATCCAGAGGACCCACCCTGGGTCTGGGATACACGAGAGAGGCTGGGCACGGAACTGGACTATGACTGAAAGCTGCACGCAGCCACTAAGCCAGAAACACAAGACAGACTAAGGAGACAAGATGTACACAAAGGCTAGGCAGAACGGAGTTCAGGATATACACTCAGGATATACACACTAGCTAGGCAGAGACAGGATTCAGGAAATACAAGCAAGCTAGGCAGAAACACACAGAGAGTATCAGGGTTCAGACTATAGTCAGCGACAGGCAGCAGGCAGAGAATATCCGGGTTCAGGCAATAGTCAGAGCCAGGCAGCAAGCAGAGAATATCAGGGTGCAGGCAATAGTCAGAGACAGGCAGCAGGCAGAAGAATACACCAGGGATAACAGAGTCAGGGCTGAAGCTTCAGCAGCACCAAACACAGACAGAGAGAAAATGGCTGACGCTTCAGACTCCAAACGTAGAGCAAGGCAAAGGAAGGACTAACTGTCCACAGACACTGAGCAGAAGGGAAGAGCCCACACAGAAGGACTAGCAGTCCACAGACACAATTAGCAGATGGGCAAGAACCCCAGAGAAAGGCTAAGTAGCAGCGCAGCAGTGCACTCACTAACCTCACGACCTTTTGGCATAACACACTTACTATGCAAAGGCCCTGAATGCAAGCACAGCACTTCCTTATGAAGGCTCTCACTGATGATGTCACCTACTGCAGGACAGGAGCAGGGAACGCACTCACACCAAGGAGAGGCTTGGAACACATAGGAAGTGAACATAGAGGAAGGGCAAGCAGGAGCCATCTTGGAAGCTGGAACAAAACAAGCGGGAGCCATCTTAGATGCTGGCTCCTCAGAGAGGCATAGCCCACACAGGTGAGGTCTAGTGAAGTAATCAGCACACAGAGACAGAGACAAAACTAGCACAGAAACAAACAGAAGCCAGCACAGAGGCTGACCCCCAGAAATAAGGTAAGTCTGAGGGTGGTCACGACCACAGACGTGACATGCTGTCTTATTTTGCACTGGGTATACTGGACCTGTAACAGCTTACAGAAATTATTTACAATGAAAAAAAATCACATTATTGTTTTCTCTTATACTAGTATAATATTTTCAATGATGTCTGTTTATATGCGCCATGGCTGGTATAAGGGGTGTGGCTAAGGTGGGTGTGGCTATCATAGGGGTGGAGCCATATGTGGTGACCCCGCTCATAGTGAGTACTGGCACCTTTTTTCTACAAAAAAAGCACTGCATAGGACAGTTAAAAAGTTATATTTATATAAAAGAATGTTGGTTAAATGAGGTTTAAAGGCATAACCATATTTATGCCATTATTGTAAGCCATTCTAGTTTGAAGCCTATACTTATTTTCTGATGGTCCTTTAAAATTTGAGTTCAGAGTTACCTTATTGCATGTGATTTTACTTTTGTGGTAATCTGATGGTTCAATATTGCTGACATTAGCTATCTGCAATTATTGGGCAGAGAGTGGGCATGGTTCTGATTGTCTGGCAACTTGGAAATGGGTGTGGCACCTGTCAAAATCAATTTTGCAAATTAGGCCCCCCCTGTTTACTAAGCCGTGCTAGCGGCTGCTGTGCGCTAATGCCGACACAGCCCGTTCACTTTGAATGTCTGTGTTGGCAGTATCGCATGGCTTAGTACACAAGAGGGCAGGTTTGACAAAAAGGTGTGAACCTTACTAGAGACCTGCGTCCTAGACAAAACCTTAGGAAAAAAATAAATAGAGCATACATAGAGACTAGAAAGAAAAGAAGTTACAGGCATGGACCTCATTCTACCACACCCTGCTGGCATCTAGAGCCTAACAACTGCTTGTGCAAATAGATGGGATTTTAGAATAGCTCTGAACTTTTTGTATGACAACTCTGCATGAAAGGAAGGTAGCAGTGCATTGCAGAGGGCTGGAACAGTAAAAAACAAGCCCCTATGCCTCGCGTAATCCAGTTGTGCACTTGATACCAATTGGAATTGACAAACAAAACTCCTGGGTTAAATGAACCATATGAGCAGAGATGTGTGGAATAATTAGAGAAGACCACTAGAGCAGTGTGTCAGCATACAGAGCATTGTGTACCAAACTTAAAAGCTTAAATTTGATTGTGACTTGCATAGGGAGCAATGATGTTGGTAAAGTAAAGGTGTGATATGGTCAAATATTCCTGCATGGCATAAAATCCTAGCGATATTTTGAATGGATTGATCAGTCATTTGATCAATACAAGAGTCATACCAGAATTTATTACATTATAGGCAGACAGCAACGTTTTTTTGAGCTGCCTATCTAGGTAATGTTCAGACTAAAACTGATGTAAAGCTAGGAAAACACATTTCAAAACAGCAGAGACCTGAGGTTCAAAGAGAGCGCTGAGGATGTTTTTTATTCCAGTGATTTTGGGTCAGTGTTGCATTTCCAGAGTTGATGTAGCATCTATGTTGGTTCATATTCCCCTGAAAGTCAAGAATGACGTTATAATGATGAAATTAGGTTTATTTAATACAAAGTCTGTTAGAAATAAAATAGTATGGGTCCAGTATCCTGAGCTCCTATAATTATGCACCTAAGTTAGCCTACAAATTTGTGCGCTATTTTCAGCCAAATTTAGAAGCCTAATGTTTCAGCTGAAAATTCATCTTAATTTAGGAGCTTAAGAGTTATGCTCATAATTTTAGTCCTGCCTAGATTTATGAACCTAATTTATGAGGCTAGTACTGAAAATTAGTGCTAAGTTTCAAACTTTTTTCCCCACCCTGTTGCCACACACTTTTTATTCTCCTAAATGTAAAAGTTTAGTGAAATTTTATGAAAAAATGTATGCACTCAGTCTTAGTACATTTTCAAAGAGGCCAATTTATGTGCATAACTCTGAAAGGGGCCCTTTTACAATGGTGTGGTAGGGCTACCGTGCGGGTAGCACATGGCAAAACAGCACTATCGCGTCATGCGGTAGTTCTGTGTTTGTTGCATGGTGTTTTCCACACCATAAAATATTTTTTTATTGTCTAGCATGGGGAGGGGGGAAGCAGGGAGTAGGTGTGCCCAGTGGTAATCGGCCATTGGCATGTGCTGTCCGATTACCATTGAGCGAGTATGTGAGCCCTTACCACCTTCTAAATAGGAGGTGGTAAGGACTCAGGCAGTAAATCGCCACACGTCAATATTTTTATTAGCGCACAGCCATTTATGATTTCCATTTAAAATTATGAAAATTCCTACTACGGTAAAAGTGGCCTGGGCACGTGCCAATTTTCATGCACCCACACTACCGCAGGCCACTATTTACCACAGCTTTGTAGAAGGGCCCCAGATTAGGAGCACAAATCCTTTGCATACCTAGCCCTAGGCATTAAGGATTTTTAAATGAGCATATTCTAGATATTTTCCCTCAAATTCTATATATGGCACCCAAATTTGTGCACCCAACTTTCCCCCCTGTTTGCTAATGCCGACACTGCTGTGGTAACGGAATCATGACTTTTAGATTCCAATATTGTTTTCATGAAGAGATATTGTCCTGTTAATTTTATCTGGGAAGTTAAATGTTGAGAAGGAAAGAGAGGTATGGAAGTGATGATTCTTTATAATCAAAGGATGAAATGTAAGAAAATGGAGACTGAGATCAATAAGCATTGTGATGTATTAATTTTAACATATTCATGGTTGACAATTCGTTTGACATATTATCCACTAGATATTCTGTCTGAGGATTGTTCTGTCTTCTTGGAGACACTTCTTGCTTTGCCATTTGATTTAACAAGGATGTGCCTCTTGGGAAATTTTAACATACCTTGAGGGGCAAAATGGAAAGATCGTCCAAGTACGAATTAGGGCGTTCTTACGATAACGTCCAAAAATAGACCTGTATAATGGAAAAATAGTGTGGGCGTTTTTCGACAATCGATTATCCCTGTAAGAAAACAATCAAATGACGAGCGCATAAGCGTGACTAAATTGGGCGCCCTAACACGGTCGACTATTGCAGGTGCAAACGACCAAATCACGTGGTGTGAAAAATAATGTACATAGGTGTATCGCAAGTACAATACATGTTGTTCATGCCATCTGGGTACGGAAATATATGAGGAACGCATATATGTGTCAACTACAGACATATCATGCTGCTCCACCCATACTTCCATCATATGTGCCCATCTGAATATCCGGATCTGCATGCACTGTACACCTACTGCTCCACCAAATCTTCCATCATATGTGCCCATCTGAATGTCCGGATCTGCATGCACTGTACACCTACTAAACATGCAGTAAATGCATATTGTGTATATGTGAAAAGGGTCGGGTGGGGTGCGTCATCTATATAAGGCACGTTTCACACTCCTGCAGGCATGTGCACGTCAAAGACGTCTATGCTTACGAGGGCGTCCACGTGCTGATAGGGGCCATATATGGAATGGTCATCCATATATGGAGCTGTGCATGAAACGACGTCCCTCACGCAAGGTCGTCTATATAAGGCACTTCTTTTCCAACACGTGGAAAAATGGCACAGCGGCGAGAGCCCAATTTTGGAGAAGAAGAAAGTTTGCTCCTCGTTAGGCTGTGCCTAAGGCACCGGCACCGACTATTTATACAACATCACCACCTGCCCCCCAGGCTGCAGGCCATGCGAGCCTGGTCCCGCATCCGGGAACGATTGGAAAGGTAAGGTTATGGCCCAACCCCCCTCCCCTCCTGTACCTACACATATAACAGCTCCGTCATCAATGTTACCAGCAGTAACTGGAGTGTCCATGCAAGGATCATGAGTAATATAGGAACATGTACAATCACTAATAATTTGTATGTTATTTAAACGACCACCATTCCCACATCCCTACAAGAATGTATTTCGTTAGGTTACTATCGTCACTATGCTATTAGTGTTATGTGAAAATTTCGTTAGTTATGTGAAGGCCACATTTTCCAACCCCTCTTTGCAGCCAGTGGGTTACAACGCCTCCAAATAGTGCAAGCATGAGACCAATGAAACCTATACCATACTGTATAACATGGTCATGATAACACATATAAAGTAGTTTAACAAGCATACATTAGAATGTATACAAACGGTACTGTCTGGCCTCATGCCCACCTCTCTGCCATCATCTGCATAGGAACCAACTCGGTGGCTGCTGTGGGTGCTTCACCACCCCACCCCCAATATCAAATATGTATGGAGGGAGGGGTCATCTCCACTGGGGGTTCCACCCCCCAAAATGTTAAAAAGGTGGCTCCTATGATTCACTACCAATGGAGGTGCCCCCCCCCCCCCAACACTGTAGACTCTCTCTCTGGTATGTGAATAGCAAATTAATGTGTGCAGAGGACAAAAAGGACCAACACCCCTGACCCCTGCTCTACAAACTTATATCTTACAGACGCTTTGGAGTCCACCGGGACCTCGAGTCCTTAAGGAGGCGGTTCCGGCGGGTGAGGCGGGAGAGGCCTGAGCTCATCCGGGCGGTGCGAAGGCACCTCAGGGCTCGCCGTAAGTATTCAAAAACAGGACACCTGTACACATTACTACATACATTTCATGAATAAAGCAAATGTGTTGTACAATATCACTTCCCATGTGCCTAATAGCCACCTAGTAAGTAATACCATATCTGTCCCAGATCAAGGATGCAGGTTGCAGGGGTTCTCCCATGAGCATGCTTGCAACGTCCGACCATCCTCCCGAGATGAATGAGATGATATGCCACACTTTACTATTCCCCTTATTGTGGTGGCTGATTACTGTGTCCTGGTACAGCTGCCTGAGGCCCTACTTTTACTGCATGTTATGGCCTAAATCACATAAAAGAATTGTGCTCAACCCCCTTCCCACTGCCCCCCCCCCCCAATAACTCCTACAACAACTGCCCATCAACCCCTCGTTGCATTTCACAATGCAAACATGCTGGTCAGCAATGAATTTGGTATGGCCACATGTCCTGCGTGGTGTGTGTCAGAGGAGGGTCCAGGGTTCTGTTTCATGTCATCTGATGCAGCTCATTCCCCATGGGCATAGGCTACGCCTTACCACACCCTGCCCCATGCCACCCAGCTACTGCACTATGCAAGCCATGGTGTATGCACTGATCTCAATCACACTCCTTTTACATACACAGGGCTCCACCAGCAGGAAAGTGAGCGCCAGGATGAGGAGGGCCACCACCCCCAGGAGGAGGAGGAGGAGGAGGAGGAAGAGCAGGAGGAGGGGCACATGGAGGAAGAGGAGGAGCAGGAGCCAGGCCAGGAGGCGGGCCACCAGCAAGAAGAGGAGGAGGAGGACTCGGAGGAGGGAGTCCTCATTATAGACCTGCATGAGGACCCCTCCCCACCTGCAGCACCATCGCCTGGCCCACCTCCATCCCCTGGGCCAGCTTCTGTGTCCCCTGGCCCACCTCCATCCCCTGGGCCAGCTTCTGTGTCCCCTGGCCCACCTCCATCCCCTGGGCCAGCTTCTGTGTCCCTGGCCCACCTCCATCCCCTGGGCCATCTTCTTCCGTGTCCCCTGGCCCACCTCCAGCCTTTGGGCCTGCCACTGTGGTGCGCCTCCTGCAGCAGCTGGTAGATGGCCAGCAGCAAATTATAGTTGGCCAGCAGCAACTTCTAGTTGGCCAGCACCAGCTGCTGCAGGAGGTGACAGCCCTACGGCAGGGCAATGAGCAGCTCCAGGGCCCACTAAGGGTACTGCTGGGGCTGCTCATTGCCCTGCTACAGAGGGCCTTACTAAGAGGGCGTGGCCGCCCTTAATTTAAATAGGGGGGCCTGTTGGTGTTGTGTGTGTGGGGGGAGGGAGGGAGGGAATTGTTGGGGTTGTGTGTGTGGGGGGAGGGAAATGTTGGGGGTTCTGTGGGGGGTGGGGGAGGGAATTGTTGGGGTGTGTGGGGAGTTGTGGGGGGGAGGATGGCATTGTTGGGGTTATTTTGTAGGGGTGGGGGTGGGGATGGGGGCCAAATAAATTTTTGTTATAATATAACTATCAGGGTGTGTGTGTGTGTTTGTCTCCCTTGTGCATTACATATCACCAAATGGTGCTGTTGAGTTGAGAGGAAGGAGGCAGCAATATGCATAGCATTAAATGTGCTGTGTGAATGAGAAGGTGATGTATGTCTGAGAATGTTGGCCAGACAGAACGCCACCTGTTCATTCCAACCTGCATGGCCCATATGTGCAGGGGGGTTGGGCCGGGGAGGCTGGATGGATATTTGTGTTCATTAATAAAAATGGCCAGCCAGCATCTCTCTCTCCCTTCCTTCCTCCCTCCCTCCCCTCCCTCCACCATACTGACCCACAATACAGAGTGCCATCAATAAGAGATTAATAGTGTACCACGTGTGATCTGCCAGGTACACACTTCCACATAACTCCAGGTACCACATACAAAGTGTTTGCTGTCTGATGGACACATATCCTTACCCACAAGCCACATTGGTGGGGTGGGGGGGGGGGGGGGGCAAGAAGGACCTACAATACAAACAGCTGGCTCATATTTTCACATTGAATACATCAGCTATGGTATATAATGCTGAGGAGCAAAAGGGAAACAATGGGAAACCCAATAGATGGATGGTTACTTCATCACAGTTGCAATGTAATACTTGTGTTAGGGAAGGCCACAAATAAAAATGGTGCTCATTATTTGCAGGTGTGATCACACTTTCTCCAGTAGTCGATCAAGGTGTGTTACATTCAAGTATTCTGGGTTTGTGTCAAACTTTGTCACTGAACTGACTTGCCTTAGGTGGGATTTGAACCAGCAACCTTATGATTATAAGGCTGGTGCTCTAACCACTAGGCCACAGCAGCCATCAGGCTTTAGCCACCACCAGTTACTTTGGGTTGGTACCTGTACACACACCCCTTTCCCTCACCACCACGTCATAGGCCTCAGTGGCACTACCTGTAGCCACCTCGATCATTTTGTCCAGGCTACCGATTAAAAACAATGTAATGTGCATGTTCCCTACCCTACTACCTATGGAGCAATTTAGGAAGGTGGTCCATAATGTGCTATACACATCCATTGCATTAATCATTCTCCCCTCCCCCGCCTATGGACCTTGAGAATGGGTGGCCACTTCATAAATGGGGACTGGGGTACACCACATAAACAAGGAAGATGGAACCTACCGGGAACCAATACAGCACCTCCAACAGCTGGCCCACACCACTGAGGACCTGCCAACCCCACAGTACAGTGCACAGGAACCTGGTGAAAAGAGAGCTACCTAACATCTGACTCCAGACTACATACATACAGTGAATGCACACTCCTTGACTATGAGCACAAAGAGAAGAGGTGGCAGACAAATGAGAGCTTACCATGAACGTCTGTTTCAAGACTGTGTAGTGCGCCTTTTATCTTCTGGAACATTAGCTGCACATCTCCCTGATTGAAATGACCCTTACCGAGGGGTGCTTGATTTGGGGTGAGTGTAGCAAATTCGTGGCCCCCACACACTGCCTGCTACAACCAGGCAGAGAGAATGGGAGAAAGGAAGGGAGCATCAGGCGATGTGGAAGACAGGAAACGGAAGGCGTGGTGGCTGAGGGCCAACAATAATTCCCCCCCCCCTAAATACACAGGTGTACCCAAGCATGCTAAGTGAGGGTAAAACCCTGTAACTGATTATTACGAACATCGGGCAAGGTCTCAGTGCAGGAAATGGCAGGTAAAATGGCAATGAAGAAAGGGAAGGCAGGTGGAGACGCCCATACTTATCTACTCATAATCGAAAGCATGTGTTCCTAATCGCTATCTGAGCTGGGCACGCTTAGGAATTATGTGTATAATTGAAAAAGTAGCGCCCAAATCAGAAACGCCTATTCCCCCGTCTCAATGGGCGTTCTTGGCGCCTATATAAACGCCCACTCCGTATTTTCGAAAACACCATTGGTACAATGCCACCACGCATGCCGCCGACCCGGAAGGGTAATTTTCTCGAGGCAGAGGTGGAGCTCCTGGTACAAGAAATTGTACAGCGGCACCGGAGTCTGTTTGCTCCTACAGGGCAGAGGCTGGCAGCAACAGTAAAGCAGCGGGAATGGGAGGCAGTACGGGACAGCCTGAATGCTGTCTTCCATGCTGGGAGAGACGTGGAGGACTGCAAGAGGAAGTGGCGGAAGCTGAGGAGGGATGTTCGGAGGAAGGCAGGGGCCAATCCCCCAGGCAATGATACTGCCAACCTTACACCCATCGAGCTGATGGTGTACTCCCTCCTACCCCAGGAGGGCATCCACGGGATTGGCTCCATGGACACCTCGGGCCAGGCTGAGGACTCGGGTAGGTGTTTCATTATGCAGTTGGGGTATCTGTTGTGCTGCAGTACACTTGTGTTATAGAAGTTGGGGTCAGGGGGAGGGAGGTGAGGAGTGGGGGGCAGGAGGAGGGAGGTAGGTGGGGGTGGGGGGGGGGGAGTATCTCTGGCTGTCTTTCTGTATATTAACAGGCCACCTTTATGATGCTGTTGTGACCTGGTAACCCCTACTCACTAGCTCTCTACCCTTACTCCCTATCCCTACCATTGTCATTGGGTTTCCTCTTACTTGTCCTGTGTGCCCATATTTATAGAATTAATTGTAAGCTCTATTTGAGTAGTGGTAGTGGTCATGTGTGTTATAGGAGCAAGCAGACAGGGTGGGTGCTGTGTGTGTGTGTGAGCACCCCCAATATTGAGGAAAGATCATGTAGCTGTGCAGGGAGGAGTGTTGGTCACTGGGCTTAGCACCCCCAATACTACTTTCCAGTTGGCTCCTATGGGTGTGTGTAGGTTACTACTGTGGCAGAACTCTGGGGGCCGTCCTTCCCTACTACTCCCTCCTATTTTCCCATTTTACCAAACTGTGCCTAGTTCCTCCTGTGACCTCTGTGCTCTACTGAGTGTGGGACACATGCATTCAACTGAAGGAGCCTGTAATGGGGGTCATAAAGCAGTTCTATGCAGTTTAGCAAGTCAGTAGTAACACAACACATGCTGCAATGTTGTTCAATTTAACAATTATACAACTAACAGCTTGTGCACAACGTTGTGAGTGGTGTCCTTCTCTTGGCTGCTCATCCACCACCTCTACCCAGCTGCCTGCGGGCCTCTCTCTTTTGTACCCGTGTCAATTCCATTTCTCCTCACCATCTCTTTGCTGGGTCATCAGGTTGGGGGACATACCAATGTATATGAATGCTGAAAGACAAAAGTGGGTTATTTGCACCAACACTATTCCTCACTCTTGTGCTATACAGGTGAAGACTCAGAGGAGGCTGGCCCTAGTGGCCTGCAAGGCCAACGCCCTACACCATCCGTCCAGCCTCAACCTCCACAGCCTGCAGTCCAGCCTCCACCACCTGCACCAGCTGTGCATCCTCCGCGTCCACCACCACCTGCACCAGCTGTCCAGCCTCTACCACCACCAGCTGTCCAGCCTCTGCCAGCACCACCACCACCACCTGCACCGGCTGTCCAGCCTCTGCCAGCACCACCACCACCACCTGCACCAGCTGTCCAGGCTCTGCCACCACCACCACCACCTGCACCAGCAGAGGCCGCACCTCCAGCACCGGAGGACTTTGGTGAGGAGGAGGAGGGCCCAGCTCCCCGCCAGAGGCCATCCGCCCAAAGGAGGCAACTCCTGCGGCTGGCCACGGAACTACTCCGCCACAACGTGCGCTTGGAGGAGTACCGCCAGCAGAAACTGGAGCTGCAGCGCCAAGCACTGGAGGCACAGCAGCGAGCACACCAAGAACTCCTCCAGGCGCAACGTGAAGGCCACCAGGAGGTGCTCCAGCAACTGAGACGGCTGGAGCAGAGCATCCAACACCTGCACCCTCAGGGCACCGCGCCTACTCCAGCCCCCGTGCTGCTGGAGCAGCCCCTGCCATCAACCTCCTCCTCCACTGACCACCAGCAACCACCAGCTAAGAGGTGGGCATTGCGCTCCTCAGCCTCCGCACCCACTCCTGCTTCTCCCATTCTGGGTCCTGTGGCCAGACCACTACAACCAAGAAGGTGGCCCGATTTCCACGGTGCAGCCGAAGCCGCAGGCTGCCGTGGGGATAGGGAGGAGGACACTGGGAGCAGCAGCTCCGAAGAGGGGGAAGAGACTTCCCTTGCAGCACCAGCTGCAAAGGAAGGGCGTGGGAGGGGTAGGAGGGGACGGGGGAAGGGAAGGGGAAAATGATGGGACATGCTGTAGGGTGAGGGTTGGTGGGAGGGGGGTGGGTGTGGGAGGGGGGGTGGTGGTGGTGGTGGTGGGGTTGACCAAACACATATGCACTGTATGTAAAAAATAATGCTCACTTACATTCACCTAAAACTTGTTTCAATGAGTCTTTGTCTTGCTCTTACGCCAAGCTGGTAGGCATTGAGCTCTGCTCTGTGGGCTGGGGGTGGAGGGGGCTCCTCTTCCAGCTCATCTGGGGCCTCTTCTGGTGGTGGCTGTGGCTCCTCTGGGAGAGGCTGTCCTCTGCGCTGGGCCAAATTGTGTAACATACAGCACGCCACAAAGATCTTGGCCACCTTTTCTGGACTGTAGAGCAGCTCTCCTCCAGACCGGTCCAGACAGCGGAAGCGGTTTTTCAATAAACCAAAGGTGCGCTCAATGATCCCCCGGGTGCTGCGATGTTTCCTGTTGTAGGTTTCTTCTGGCCCTGGTTGTGGGTGGATCAGGGGGGTCATGAGCCATGTCCTCTGCGGGTAGCCTCGGTCACCTTTGCAGAAAAGCAGAATGAGATAGATGAGTGTGTATCGCTTGGAGCAGGTACAGGGGGGGCGGGGGGATTAGGATAGTGGGTTGTGGTGGAGGAAGCCAGGGCGGAGGGTTGCCCAGTGGAGGAGGTCTAGTATGGGTGGTACATGCATGTTGCACTTACCTAGTAGCCATCCACCAATGAACTCCCCTTGCTCGAACCTGCGGAAGATGCCCGAGTGCTGTAGGATGTAGGCATCGTGGCTGGAGCCGGGGTACCTGGCACACACGTCTAATATCTCCCCCTGGGCATCACATACAACTTGCATGTTCATAGAATGAAATGCCTTCCTATTTCTGTAGGTGGCTTCGTGTGCCCGGGGGGGTCTGAGGGCTACGTGTGTGCAGTCTATCACACCGATCACCGAGGGGAATCTAGCAACAGCATAGAAGGCGGCCATGTTGTTGTGCAGAGCCTGGGGGGTGGTGGGGAAAGTGATGTAGTGTGAGGTGTGAGTTATGAAGGCATCCAGGAACTGGGTGAGACAGTGTGAAATAGAAGCCTGGGTGAGGCCTGTGTTAGCAGCTAATACGGATTGAAAACTGCCAGTGGCCAGGACAGAGAGAGCGGAAGTGATTTTGAGGTGGGCAGGGATGGGGTTATTCCTACGTGTCTGGGGCTGAAGGAGGGGTTTCAGCTGCTCACACAGCTGACGAATGGTGGCCCTATCAAACCTGAACCTTGTTAGACACTGCTGGTCAGTGAGTTGTAGGAAGGTGGTGCGGGGCCTAAACACTCGGGGCCGTGAATACCTCCTGCGGTGGGTGGCCTCTTCGTGTAGCATGAATGCCACAAGTGCATTAAGTGCATCCATATCCCCACCACCAGTGCAAGTATTAGGACTAGTAGTCAAACAAACAGCAACACACACAGATCTGTCACTTCCAGGCACTACGCCCCTCTGGCCACTCACTCGCCAAACAGTACAGGCACACAGAGACAAACGGAGGTCAGGGAATACAGTATACACGTGGGAAGAGTGAATGGGGAGGGATAGGGGGAGGGGGAGGGGAAGGGGCGATAGAGCAAAGGAGTAGGAGTAAGGAACGGTGAAAGGGTAAGACACAAAAAGAGGCAGGGCACACAGACGACCGTCACAGGTACTGAACACGCTCGGCTTTCTCTCTGCAACCACCACTTCAGCTCTTCCACCAACAATATCGCCACTCTCCAACTACACACAATCGCTAATGAGTCTAAAGACGCTTTCCCCCTTGCTCTGGTCGCTTTTATTTCGGGTCCATCATATTACGCCCATCTTCCCGCTCAACCAGAGCCCTTTCGCTATTCGTTATACGTTGTACCCGTCCACGTCGTATCACCGCCCCTAACACGCCCCCGACACGCCTCTTATTTGGGCGTTTTTACGTCCACGTACGAGCGACACGGACGCACTGAAACATTGCTTTCGATTATATGGATTTACTCGTTTTTGTGAGATTAACGTCCATCTCCCGATTTAGGTCGGCTCTTGGGCGTTTTTCTCGTTCGATTATAAGCAGGCTTGTGATACAGATTCACACTGTTTTCTATCTATCTATCTATCTATCTATCTATCTATCTATCTATCTATCTATCTATCTATCTATCTATCTATCTAGTTTTCCTGGGGAAGGAAGCCTATTTTTAGTTGGAAGTTTAGATGTGATGACACTGTCCTGGTCTGACCACTTTTGCAGTTCTGTTTTTCTTAAAGATACCTTTTCATTATGTTCAAGTAGATAAAAGAAGAGACACTGCATGATATTTAGCTAGAGAAAAATTTGATATTACCACCCTAGTGAAAGCATGGGGACATTTACTTTCATCTATTAATTTTGCAGATGTACAGAATGCACTTTATGACTTTACTACCACAGCATATGTGGCTTTTTACAAAGTTGAGCTTTTATAAGTTTGTAAAAGGAAATTGCAGATGTTTGATCACTGGTATCGTTATGAGATTTAAGATGATCACTCTGAAAGGTAGAGACATTGAATGAAGTCAAAGCTTCGAGATGATTGGGACATTTACTTGATGCATTTGAGTGAATATATGGCAACCTGCTACAAATAAATATGAACATAGGATTGATACTTCATTAAACAGACCTACAGAGTTAATTATTAACATCTAAGGCATCGGACTGTGTAATAACTCCCATTTGCAGCTGATGAGTTTGCCTTATTTTTTGGGAGGAAGGTAGATGTATTATTGCAATAGTTCAATATGGCCAATGATGCTCAGCTCTATTTTATGCTATTTCTGAGAGAGCTAGTCAAGCAGATTTGATATTGGATGGAGGATTTGGCTGTGGGGTCCTATCCCAGCCCACATATGTGAGAAGGGATCAACATGAGGTGATGTGTTCAAGCCTGTTTGGAACAAGTTTGAGTTAGTCTCTGAAAAAAAAGATTTAAATTGGTCTTAAGGTCACTGAATAGTAACATAGTAGTCGATGGTAGATAAAGACCTGTTCGATCCATCCAGTCTGCCCAACAAGATAAACTCACTACATAAGGTATGATGTAATAATTATATGTATACCTAATCTTGATTTCTCCTTGACATTTTCAGGTCACAGACAGTAGAAGTCTGTCAAAAGCTATACAGGGCATTTGCTCACCTTTGATTTTTCATATTCCTGGTTCAGGTCTTATTCTGATGCTTTGCTAATTTATGTTTAGGATTGGGGAAGTTACCTGTTTGTTTAAAAGCTGCGACTGTGCATCTCTTGTTAAAAAAGGATTTCTTGAACCGCAATAGCTGATTGATTTCATCATTACCATTTTTGTGGAAACTGATTGAGCAAGCCGTTTTGCATCAATTGATGGATTATGTTGAGAGCTCTGATCTGAGGAATTTATTTCAATCTTAGTTTTAGAAGAGTTCATGGTGTAGAACCTTCAGCCTTTCTACTTCCTCCGTTTCAGCCTAATCCATTCTTATGGGAGGCTTTCCTAAAGAAAAACACACTCTCTAGCAAATTCCTAGAAAAGTTTTACATCCATTGTGGTTCTAACCAAAATACGTATTTAAACAAATAAACTTCCTTTCTCATCTTTGATCAAATTATCACGACTAAACAAATCATAAAGCACAAAGTTATTCAAACGGCACTTTCTGCTTTCTTTCCAAATAATATTACATAAAGCATATATCATTCCTTAAGCATTCCCACCTAGTGCTGTAGCTTATGAACCCTTCCCAGGTTGTTCCTGATTCTAGCCTGTCAATGCTGCCTCCATCTGGTTCCACAGCAATACCAAAGTTGCCAATTCCTCAGTAAAACCGCAGAATTGAGCAGTTTCCTGCTTCCTCCGCGGGATCTTTCGAAAGCCAGCAGGTTGCTGGTTTTTGGGTGCTTTTTAACCCCCGAGGCCACGGGTTGGGTGCTTTTTCATTGCTGCCATGGCCACGGGTTTTGGTACTCTGCAGCTCGCCCTCCATTGGTGGAAGGCAGGAGATCTGCTGTGCATAGGCTCAGTGTACCACTACAAAAAGAGGTTCTACCTTCCCTACTTCTTTTTATACAACAGGTACTTCTCCTAGTTCCCTAACACCAAACATTCTGTTCCTGGGTATATTCTCCCCAGCTAAAGGGACTCAATTTCTAGTCTGGTTCCTTAGCAAAGGTTCCTCTTTACCTCCCAGCTCCAGCCCAAGCCTTCTTCTCTAGGCTTTCTTTCTAGACTGCAGTAATCCTTTAAACTTTAAAAGGTTTTCCTTCCATGCCCTTTCCCTTGGCCTTCTAGCCACGCCTTTACTTCTCTGGGTTTGCCATTACCTCAGGGACATATTTGCCCTAGGGTTTTCAGCCTGTGTGTGTGGGCTTCCTCTTTCTTGATCTACTGTTACTTCAAATACTGCTGTACTAGTGTGCTTCCAGCTACACTCTCCTGCTACTGACAGAGCAGCTAATGTGATATATGCCTGTCCCAAAAAGCTTTTCTCTCTGCCCCCCCCCCCCCCCCCCATTGGCTGCTGGATGTCAGCTTCCTACTGCTACCTCTCCTCCATGTATTCTGCTTTGCCTGATTGCAAGGAGTTTTCTTGGAATAAGACTAAGAAGCCTGCAGGTAAGGATATTTTAATGGAGTTTTTTTTCTTTGACTTTCTCCTGGGAATCAAGGGTCTCTCATATGACTAGGGACCAATTTGTAATATCTTTCCCTGGGGCTCCTGACCCAGCTTGTGGATCACAGTTTAGATGTTATTTTTGCCTTTGATGCTGTAGATCATATACATTTATTGAATAGGTTGATGACCTTTGGTTTTTCAGATACAAGTTAACAGAGCAACTTCTTCACACCAATCATTCCGAAATGAAAATACTTATTAATGTGAAGGAACCTTCTTCTCTGGAAGGAGGCAAAAGGTTCTCCTGGCTGCAACTCCCCTCTCTAATCCACAAATAGAATTCCATCAAAGGAAACTGACATTTAGGGTCCCTTTTACCAAGTGGCGATAGGGCTACTGCATGGATAGCATGCGGCAAAACAACATTACCATCGGGCGTGCCCAGGTGCCCAGCAGTTCTGAGTTTTGCCACACGCCATTTTCTGTGCTAGAAAATAATTGCCATGCGCTGTCCAATTACCTCCAGGTTAGAATGTGAGCCCTTACCACCTACTAAATAGATGGCAGTAAGGGATCAGACAGTAAATGGCTGTACGCTGATGTTGATATTAGTGCACAGCCATTAATGGCTCCAATACAAAAATGCCTTTTTCATGCCACGGTAATAAATGGCCTCAGTGCGTGGCAACACCATGGACTACTTTTTACCACCTCGAGGTAAAAGGGCCCCTTAATTATCTAAAAGGTACTAACATGCAAGAAATATGTCTACCACTATGCTTTTCATCATCCTTTTTGCAAAAATGTACAACACGGGCATTCGGCATTCACTCAGTCACCCCCTTCTATCCAAACACCACACCAGAAGCCAATTTCTTTAACGAATGTGGATTTATTTAGGCCGCAGCCAGGTCCCAAAATTTTATTTACCGTAAACCTTCACATAAACAATCATTGGTAAACATCATTGATAAACATCATTGATAAACATCTCCCTCCGAGTACACAGCCCTTCTTGCTTATATTACTACAGGCTGTGCCGTCCAAGCACCCTGTTCCTCCTCAGTGCTGTCTGCTATAGCACGCTGTCCAATTAAATGCATCCCGTACAAGGATGCATTTACCACTTTCACCAAAGCTATTGGCCCCCTGGCCGTCCAAGCCAGGAGACTAGCCGTGTCCATCTTGTTCTGTAATCCTGCCCGCATGCAGGCATAACATTTCGCTCAGTATTGTAACTTTCAACAGGTCATTAACATATACATAGTAACTCACTTTGCCATATTATCCGCTGAGGTGCTGTGTACTCGTCGCTAATGTTACCTAAGTTCCATAGCTTATGCCTTGCTGCGACAACGACCCTTCCCCCGTACCTCATGGGCGGGAGGGCGGGTCAACACTGCTCCCTCTGCTTGCTGAAATCCAAATGGCGCTGTGTCTCCCTTCACAGCCCTTCTTCACCCCTCCTCCCTACCCGCCCCTTTTCCCATCACCCTTCAATCTCTTATCCTTCCTATCCACTCCCACTCCTCCCTCCCTCTCCCCCCCCCACCCCAGGTTCTTCCTGAGCCTTCAGCCCGGTTGTAATCGGCTCCCCTTAAAGGGTGAGCCTTTCCATCAACACGGGCATTCGGCATTCACTCAGTCACCCCCTTCTATCCAAACACCACACCAGAAGCCAATTTCTTTAACGAATGTGGATTTATTTAGGCCGCAGCCAGGTCCCAAAATTTTATTTACCGTAAACCTTCACATAAACAATCATTGGTAAACATCATTGATAAACATCATTGATAAACATCTCCCTCCGAGTACACAGCCCTTCTTGCTTATATTACTACAGGCTGTGCCGTCCAAGCACCCTGTTCCTCCTCAGTGCTGTCTGCTATAGCACGCTGTCCAATTAAATGCATCCCGTACAAGGATGCATTTACCACTTTCACCAAAGCTATTGGCCCCCTGGCCGTCCAAGCCAGGAGACTAGCCGTGTCCATCTTGTTCTGTAATCCTGCCCGCATGCAGGCATAACATTTCGCTCAGTATTGTAACTTTCAACAGGTCATTAACATATACATAGTAACTCACTTTGCCATATTATCCGCTGAGGTGCTGTGTACTCGTCGCTAATGTTACCTAAGTTCCATAGCTTATGCCACAGCCCACGGCAACGACTCCTCGTTCGCCGCGGGCTCCCCCCAAACCCTGGCTGCGACCTACCACCAGCGTAATGGCTTCAATAAAATTATGTAAATCAAAGTTGAATATATCCAGGCCCACATCAGACAGGTGGACCCCATCCAATCTATATAAACCCGCACAAGATTCTTTAAGGAACTCATGCACAATCACTTGCCCTTTAACTGACCCCATAAATTTACCCATCCACCTATTAATTTTTTTGCGTGTGCCATCGATCGCTGTATGCGACCTCTCGCCCCTCCAAACTCGTCGTGGAATAATATCCGACCAGACGAGTCTGGTCCGGGGCAGCAAACATGCCAATTTTAATAAATCATTCTGTATTGTTTTCACTAATAGCACACTGTTCATCCCCGCTAAATCATTGCCCCCTAAATGCAGGATGAGAAACTGTGGCGCACTGGAAGTCATCAACTCCCACTCTATGGTTGGCAACAATTGAGCCCACAGCATCCCTCTCTTACCCAACCATCGTACAGCCACCTTCCCCCTCGGAAAGCCCAAATTCACCCCATCAGGCCGTACAGCTGCCCTCTTATGTGCCCAATGCACATAAGAGTGACCACAGATCCATATCTGGTACTGTTCCACCACGTCACCTGCAAGTCACATGCAATTAACATATTATCAAATATGGCAAGTCACATGCAATTAACATATTATCAACTATGGCAACAACAGGAAAGCCAACCCCAATAAAGAACCACCCACCCTAACAGGGCTAACCCTAACAGGGGTACTAACGTGGAGGCCGAATGTATCTTTTGTACGCATTCGATCCCCACCGGCCTAACCGTTTAATTTGTTCACATGGAACCCCATGCAGAGCAGCCGAAGTCGCCGCCCCAATCCTGAATGAGTGCGAACTAAATGTCGCAGATTCCAAGCCCGCCCGAGTAACACACAACTGCAATACTTTGATGAATTGAAATCGAGTCAATGGGGACGCATTAGCATGAAGCAGCAGCCAGACACCCCCCATTGGTCTAATCTGCAGGTACTGCTGCAGATTATATAAAGGACATGTAGTTTCCGGTGAGTGTGGTCTAATCCACATGTGTGTACCTCTAGCCAACTGGTCAGTTTTTGAGCTTCGTATGAGTAAATCAATCCCCGTCTGTGTAATAGTCACATCCCGCATTAACAAACCCTTGTCAGCCCCCGCAGACTTAGACGTATTTCCTTTTGTTATTCCCATTGGCCACTCTCAATTTATTTGCTCTAATTCCACCGCTTTTCTGACTCTAGTAAAGCTTTGTTTGTATATTAATACCTTTCAAGTATTTAAATGTCTGTATCAGATCTCCCCTGTCCTTCCTTTCCTCTAGGGTATACATATTCAGGTCATCAAGTTTCTTCTCATATGTCTTTTGGCACAATCCACATAGCAGTTTTGATGTTTTCTCTGTCTTTAGCTAGATTCAACTTCCAAAACTGAACATAATAATCTACGTAGGACCTAGGATCAAAGTCGACTGCTTTAAACATTAGGCTACTCCTCCACTCCTAGCATGTGAGCCCTTACCAGATTCTGAATAGGAGGCGGTAAAGGCTCAGGCACTAATGACTGCATGCTAAATTGGAAAGTAGCGCATGCCCATAAATGGCAGAAATAAAAATTCTGCCATTTTAGAGCCACGCTAAAAAGTGGCCGAAGCGCACAGGAAACCCACATGCCAAACTTACCGCCAGCCACTTTTTAGAGCAGCTTAGTAAAAGGACCCCTTATTTAGCTATAAATGATTTTTTACATTTTGTTATTATGCTTTATATGATTTCCAACATTATTGATTTAGTTCCATATGTTTGGTAATGATTGTTTCTTTTATGGTTTTATTTATGCATTTATTTTTAAATCAGTATAATTATGTACATTTTATGTATGTTTCTTCTTTATAGACTCCTGATGAAGGCCATTCAGCCACGTCGAGTCATTTAGAAGACATTGATTAAAAGATTTTGAGCACCATCGGTTGGTTAATTGTTTGTCTCCTCCACTGTTTCTTGTGCTTTTCTATACAGTGTGGAGTTTTGTTCTTCTGTTGCCTTTTTACTTGTGCTAAAATAGCATGAGTTAGTTGTATAATAACCCATCTTAACAGTTGATAACTACACCCCTTATTATTTAAAAGTTGGTCACCCAACCCAGAATTCTAAGGGGCAGTTTTACTAAAGCATAGCACGCACTAACAGACATCAACATGCACTAAATGCTGCATGTTCTCTTTTATACTTGTGGGCCATGTTGCACTTACTCCCAAATTCTATATATTACACCTTACACCTTAATTTTTGTGCAGAAATTGAAACATATTCTATAACAATGCATGTAACTTAGGGCTCTTTTACAATGACGCACTATCATTTTTAGCGGCATCCATATATTCCTATGAGAGTCTCTAGCATTTAGTGCATGCTAAAAATGCTAGCATGCCTTTGTAAAAGACCCCCTTAATTGGTTAACTAACTAATCAATGCTGTCAATTGGATGTTAACAAGCAATTATTAGCAGTACTTGGCATTAAGATTTATGTGCACAACTTGCTAAGCGTATTCTGTAATGTGGTGCATGTAAATTCTAAGTTGCATAGTTGAAAATGGGGCATGGCCATGGGCGGGGCATGGACATTTCTAAAATCTATGCTCACTATTAAAGAATACACCCGTTCTGTGCTTAATTTAGGCATCGGGATTTATGCCAAGTAAAACATGGCCTAAATGGATGTGACCAAATTTGGTCATGTGGAGATGCGCTCAGCTTATTGTATATAACACATGGAAATTTAAGCCTGTTCTATAAAATTTAGGTGTGCTTTAGAGAATACGCCTAGGTGTATTTTTCAAGCGCCGTATATAGGATCCAGCCCTTAGTGCACGCTAAGCTTTAGTAAAAAGGCCCCTAAGAAAAGCAGTTTATAGCAGCTGGTTAATTTTTTTTTTAATTAACTTAAAGAAACATTTTGTTACTATGATTAATTTTCAGACCTCTTACAGCTCCTAATATGGGTTCTGTTTTGATGTGGATGATTCACCATTTAAATAACCATTTATCAGTTAGTATTGACTAGAAAAAGTTTTTTTCTTTGTTTCTGAACTGCTTTGTCTGCTCCATAATTATATGTTTCCATTTTTACTAGTTTTGTTATTTAGTGCTTAAAAATGGTTTAATTAATCCTTTTTTTGTCTCAAAAACTTGACAGACACTTGCAAGAGAGATAATAGAATGAAAAAGAACACTTGAGGGGGCCCTGAAGTACTCATCACTTACTAGGTAGGATACCTAAAACATAATACTGGTAAGATCAAGCCCTCCAGGACAAAAAATGAAAGAGGCAGTTAATTGGAACACTTAGCAATCACAAAACCAAGACAGAGGTTAAATTGTTTTGAGCAAAAGAAATTAATACATTAAAGGTTATATTTCCAACTGTGAGACTGTAGAGCCAGGCTCTTACGCAGTGTCAGAATTACATGAGGCAGAAGAAATGGCTCCAAAATGATTGTGGAATCATTAACAAAAGCTAAGGCAGAGTAAGACATTTCCCAGCAGGAGGGTGTGAAGAAGAATAAAGACATGGAGAGAGCTCATTAAGAATGAATTGCAGACCATAAACATTTGAAACCACTAAGTGTGGCGTTCTATCTGTTATCTAATGACTCAGAGATTATAGAACTAGGCAATGACTTTCAGGAAAGGAGTTGACTTTGCAGGAGGTTCTGTTTCCCAATGGAAAAAAATATATATAGTTTTTGCTCCTTGAAAAAAATGTTAGTTGACACTTGTTTTTAAAGCAGGCTATAAAGATTTTTGTCTGGGTTTTGAGACGTTATACAAGTCAGGACCAGTGTACCTGATGGAGAAATTGCAAAGTTATGTTACATCTTATAGACTGACATCTAGTGAGGAGGTTCTGTAAGTTGTACCACTGTTGAAGGAGGCATTATTTATAAGGACAAGAAATAGAGCATTCTCGCATACCATTCAGCGTCTATGGAATGCATTGCCTATGTTAGGCAGCAAAGCAATTATCTGGCTTTTCATCACCTTTCAAAAACATGGGACTTCCAAAAGGCATTTGAGGACTAATAATTTTTAGGATATGTGCAGTGAACTAAAATTGACTATAATTACCAGGACTCCATAAAGATTGGTTTTAACTTAATAATGGGTTCTTTTACTAAGTTGCTGTGGAGGAGTGGCCTAGTGGTTAGGGTGGTGGACTTTGGTCCTGGGGAACTGAGTTCAATTCTCAGCACAGGCAGCTCCTTGTGACTCTGGGCAAGTCACTTAATCCTCCATTGCCTGCTGCATTGAGCCTGCCATGAGTGGAAAAGCGCAGCGTACAACTGTAACAAAAATAAAATTTTAGATTGCAGTAAAAAGGTATCATCTTATTTTCTTTTCCATGTTTTATTTTGTTTGATTTCTATTGATAACCTTTAAGCGTGGACTAACACGGCTACCACACCTCTCTACTTAGATTGCAGTAGAAATCAGCTGGCGGTAAACGCTGAGATGCCCATAGGAATATAATATAATCCAAATAGCACTCGTGCAAAAAATACTTATTAATATGTTTTTGAGACCTCAGTCAATCGGAGCTGTAGGGCACTCTATGGTTCAAGCCACTGCTCTCCTGTTCGTCACTGGTCTCCTTTATTTTAATTTTGATTTTGATTAGGAATATAATAGGCATCTAGGTGTTTGCCGCCAGCTGATTTCTGCCGCACACTCAAAATGCTACCACTGCTTAGTAAAAGACCCCCCCTATATGAGGGCTCATTTTAGAAATAGAAGATAGGGTAGAGGGTGGAGATAGTCATTCTATGGAATTAGCCAGGCTTCTGACTTTTAATACCCTTTTATACATAAATAGAATGATATTCAAAGTAAATTTATATGTTCATCAGCTGCTGGGATATTTTTGAAACTTATATAGATATATAAGAATATGAGTAGCCATACTGGATCAGACCAATGGCCCATGGTCCATCAGTAATCTACAAAAAATACAAAAAAGCGTTGAGAAGCCGTGCTGGTTTGTCTCCCATGCGATACCGAGACCCTGAAGCAGCCTTGCGAAACGCTGGCCATCGTCAGCTCGGCACATGAATAGAGGAGAGTGGAATACAGCACGAAGGCAACGCGATGCAGAAGCACCAACTCGAAAGATAAGCGGTGGTGCTACTTATTTATTTATCTGTATATTGAAAGAATTATTTATAATGATTTGAGACTGGCTACATCAGCAGGAGATATTGTACATCATAAGGTTTTTTGGCCGATGATGAAGGCAGGATCTTTTGATCCATTCCAGCTTTAGCAGATATATTCAAGATCTGTAAGCTCTTTGAGGCCTTTTTCCTGCTGTCATTAGACTGCGCTAGATGCAGTTTGATGGTCATTTTGAGGCAGCGGATTTTTCTGCATTTTTTTGTAGATTCTAGCCTATCTGCACCCGAGGACTATTTATTCTAGTTGATTTCACTACTGCGCATGTACCGACTGATCGAGAGGAGTGTAGGCTGTTCCTGCCTGAAGAATGGTGTTCCCCTGGTGATGCTACGGCGAAACATGCTTGCATGTAGGGCACCAAGAACGGATGATCACTGGGAACTGGTTTAAAAGCTCCACCACATTTTTGTTTCACTGCACGTTTTTAAAGTGACCGGGACCTCCACTAGCCACAGCTGAATCTACTGGTTAAGCACTAAGAGAAGTGGTTTGCCATATGATTTTTTATTTGGATAAGGAACATTCATATTATCCATATTAGTTACAATATAACATCTATGGTAGGCAGGTGGTATAGTGCAATGATGTACTATCGGGAACAACACATTTAATGGCTGCTAGTCAGTCTAGAGGTGGTTGTCCAGTCACTGAGCACTACTTGAATGCAAAGAGAAAAATATATAAAAAAGTGGTTTTTGAAATTTTGTTTGTTTATACATTGCACTGTGTGAAACACACATACATATTACGTTAAGGGTTTTGTTTGTGTACATTAAAATTTAATGCCAAGAAGTGCAGAGTGATGCATTTGGGGTGTAGAAACCCAAAAGAGAGATACCGAATAGGAGGGGAGAGATTAACAAACTCGAATCGGAGAGAGACCTTGGGGTGTTAGTGTCGGAGGATATGAAGGTGAAGAAACAAGGTGACGGCCATGGCTAGAAGGATGCTAGGCTGCATAGAGAGGGGTATAACCAGCAGAAGAAAGGAGGTGTTGATGCCCCTCTACAAGTCGTTGGTGAGGCCCCACTTGGAGTATTGTGTTCAGTTTTGGAGGCCGTATCTGGCTAAAGATGTAAAAAGACTGGAAGCGGTGCAAAGAAAAGCTACGAAAATGATATGGGATTTGCGTTGCAAACCGTATGAGGAGAGACTTGCCGACCTGAACATGTATACTTGGAGGAAAGGAGAAACAGGGGTGACATGATACAGACGTTCAAATATTTGAAAGGTATTAATCCGCATACTAACCTTTTCCGGAGAAGGGAAGGTGGTAGAACTAGAGGACATGAATTGAGGTTGCAGAGGGGCAGACTCAGGAGTAATATCAGGAAGTATTTTTTCACGGACAGAGTGGTGGATACGTGGAATGCCCTCCCGCGGGAGGTGGTGGAGATGAAAACGGTAATGGAATTCAAACATGCGTGGGATAAACACACAGGGATCCTGTCTAGAAGGAATGGATCTATGGAATCTTAGCAGACACTGGGTGGCAACACTGGTATTTGGAGAATAAAACCGGTGCACAGTGGACTTCTACAGTCTGTGCCCTGAGAAAGGCAGGGACAAATCAAACTCAGATATACATATAAAGTATTACATACCATGTAAAATGAGTTTATCTTGTTGGGCAGACTGGATGGACCGTTCAGGTCTTTATCTGCCGTCATTTATATGTTCCATCTTTGCTTACACCCTATGCTGTCTATGAAAATGTTTTATTGCATATTGTGTTGACATTTGAATGTAGCATACTATGCCATGTCTTGTATTGTTATTTGAATACTTTCACTGCTGTAATTGTCTATTATTACATATGTTTGACTTATTCTTGATGTACACCACTTTGTGTGAATTTTCTCAAAAAAGTGGTCAATCAATCAATCAATCAATCAATTAAAGAAATAAATAAATAAATAAATAAATAAATAAATAAAACACCTAGCTAAAAAGAAAGTTTGCATCTATAGATACTCTCTTAATTCTTTCTAAAAAGTACTGTACAATGATTCATTAAAACCATGCACTCTGTATGCACATATAGGCTTCCTTCAGTTTCAAACATATTCCAGCACTATATCATTTCATAAATGCCTCTGTGCAGTAATTCCAAATAATTCCAAATATAAATATATATATATGCAGGATGTAAAAATTGCCCTTGGATACATATATTTCAAGATTGTACTGTACTCCTGCTGAAATTATTGGACATAAACAATTGACTGCATGAGTGAATGAATATTTAATGAGTTTTACTTTATGTACTGAACACGGAGGTGCTTTTTTTATTTCATTTATGATGGCTTTGGGAGTAGTACAATTTTCTTTCCTTGCCCAAGTGTCGAGGGTCAAAACCATGATGGAAATGACCTTATGCTGGATAACACAAGAGTGAAACAAGATGGACTTGTTAGATTTAGCTATTCTGAACTCATACAGTTTATAGCTGAAGGACATGTAATAGAGAATGAGAACATTCCATATTATACTATCCTTTTCCAGAACCTTCTTTCCTAAAAATGTGAGGAGGGATTCTCAATATAGTCTAGAATTTTTTCTTTTCTGAAACTGTAATTGTCAACTGCATTTGCTAATATGAAGAATTATGGACAATAAAACTTCATTTGAATATATAATGCTATGCTTGTGTGATCTACCTTATCCAATTTTCTTCTCAGTGCATCATACATAATGGCTGCTCATTTTTAGACATGAAATTTTCATGACAGTTGAGGATCATTTTGTAAAGCATTTTTGTTGAAAGCAGTGCATACCAGCTACAAGGATGAAGTTCTGTCTGTACAGGTGTAACTTTACCTGGCATGAAAATATACATTTCTAGAGATGAGGTTAGGGAGGGGTTTGCATTTTATGCACAGATTTTTTTTCACTTATCTGTTTAGGCATGTAAGTTAACCCAGAAAAATTGTGTGTGGCAAAATGCAGGTGCAAAAGCATATAAATCTGCAGGAGTAATTATCAAAATAGGTTTATGAACATGCTTTTAATTTGAAACCTCAGTGCACTGCATACAAATAAAAGTCTTAAGAACACAGAACATAAGAATAGCCATGCTGGGTCAGATCAGTGGTCCATCTAGCCCAGTATTCTGCTTCCAACAGTGGCCAATTCAGGTCACAAGTACCTGACAGAAACCCAATTAGTAGAAACATACCATGCTACCAATCCCAGGACAAGCAGCAGCTTCCCCCATGTCCATGTGTGTGCTTAAAGTTAACCACCTATATGGAGATAAAAGTCAAAACATGTATGTATGTATTACAATTTATGGATTGCCTATCCAAAACTGGTTTTAGATAAATTATAAACTTCTAATATTAAAATACAGTGTAAACAAAAAATGTTTTCACTAAAACAATAAGGGCCCTGTTTACTAAGCCGCCCTATAGGTGCGCTAACGATTTTAGTAGGTCTGAGAGTTGTTTGGGACAGAACGTATTGAGGAGAATACTTTCCTAGTGGGCTGTAAGTTTAATGAGAACTCATTCATTTTTTCTAAGGTTCATAGTAATTATGTAGAGAAATGTTGTGAAAAAAGATTAGTAAAGGACATAACATTTTATAATTTTATTTCAGTCTGTTCTCTTGAAGATGCTGCCTTGGTGAAACATGGTCCTGTGTCGAGAACAGAAATCTGGGTTATGAGGATTTAATATTTCACTAAGCACTCACTGAAGCCGAAACTGAGAGGAACAAGAGTGATATAATTTTTTCACTGCAAAACCGCCAAAGCATCAGTCAACTCCATTCCTGGGACATCCAACAGAAAGCCTGTCCTGCCTGGATTCATTAAGAGATATTGGGTAACCCTTCTGAATATGATACACCTGTTGAATAACATCTCAGGCACCCTATTTGTCATTGGACAGTCCAGGAACATATATGGCTGAAGCATTAAAGCTACGATTCAGCAAGAACATAAGAATAACCATACTGGGTCAGACCAAGGGTCCATCTAGCCCAGTATCCTGTTTCCAACAGTGGCCAATCCAGCTCACAAGTACCTTGCAGAAACCCAAATAGTAGCAACATTCCATGCTACGAATCCCAAGGCAAGCAGACTATAGACTTGTCCAGACCTTTTTTAATCCCAGATACGCTAACCGCTGTTACCACATCATCCGGCAGTGAATTCCAGAGCTTAACTATTCTTTGACTGTAAAAATATTTCCTCCTATTTGTTTTAAAATAATTTCCATGTAATTTCACTGAGTGTCCCTTGGTCTTTGTACTTTTTGAAAGAGTGAAAAATTGATTCACTTTTACTTGTTCTACATCACTTAAGATTTTATAGACCTCAATCATATCCTACCTTAGCCATCTCTTTTCCAAGCTGAAGAGCCCTAACCTCTTTAGCCTTTCCTCATATGGGAGGAATTCCATCCCCTTTATCATTTTGATTGCTCTTCTTTCAACTTTTTCTAATTCCGCTTTCAGGCTTATTTTGAAAGAGAAGGACGCCCATCTTTCGACACAAATCGAAAGGTGGGTGTCCTTCTCACAGGGTCGCCCAAATTGGCATAATCGAAAGCCGATTTTGGGCCTCCCTAACTGCTTTCCGTCGTGGTCACGGGGATGACCAAAATAGAGAGCAGCACGGGAATGGTGTTCGCGGGATTCCCACAGGGACGGAGGCAGTTCCTGCGGGGTTCCCGCGGGGATGGAAGCAGCTCTGCAGGGTTCCCGCGGGGACGGAGGCAGTTCCTGCAGGGGTCCCGCGAGGATGGAAGCAGTTCTGCGGTCTTCTCATTCATGGGGGCATGTCGGAGGGGTAGCGAAGGTGGGACTTGGGCGTGCCTAACACATGGGCGTCCTCGACTCATAATCGAAAAAAAAGGGCGTCCCTGACGAGCACTTGGACGACTTTACTTGGTCCTTTTTTTTTTGTTATGACCAAGCCTGAAAAGGTGCTCGAACTGACCAGATGACCACCAGAGGGAATCGGTGGTCACCTCCCCTTACTCCCCCAGTGGTCACTAACCCTCTCCCACCCTGAAAAAAATGGTTTAAAAATCTTTTGTGCCAGCCTCTACGCCAGCCTTAAATGTCATACTCAGGTCCACCTTAGGGTGCCCGGTTGGTGTCCTGGCATGTCAGGGGGACCAGTGCACTACAAATGCTGGCTCCTCCCATGACCAAAGGGCATGCATTTGGTCATTTCTGAGATGGGCGTCCTTGGTTTCCATTATCCCCGAAAATCAGAAACGATTGGCTGTCTGGCTACGCCCCTGCTGGCTGTGACTGTCTCTCTCCATTGAAGCAGGAAGTACACTCATTTTTATATGTCCATTCAGGATGACAGTAATTACACCTTATTGGATCTATGCTAATGTTTGTTTGTTACATTTGTACCCCGCGCTTTCCCACTCATGGCAGGCTCAATGCGGCTTACATGGGGCAATGGAGGATTAAGTGACTTGCCCAGAGTCACAAGGAGCTGCCTGTGCCTGAAGTGGGAATTGAACTCAGTTCCTCAGTTCCCAGGACCAAAGGCCACCACCCTAACCACTAGGCCACTCCTTAACAATGATTGGCTATGGTAATGAGTTGGTTAGTATTTACTGGAAAAGCCAATAATAGACCAGCTCTTACTGGAAGACTTAAGTCATCTTCCTGAGGAGTTACCTTGTTCTGTTTTTCACTAAAACATCTGAGGCCACTATGTTGCTAAACGATGTTACCCTGTTTTTCCACCTACGCCCGTTCCTCTTTCTGCTGCATGAATGTTACAAGAGATCATGAGTTCTGCAGTCACACTTGAAGTTCAGGTTAGCGTCATGGGCCTGTAAGATTTCTTATCATTTTAGATCTTGAACCAAAGTCTCAGGTCTTGAATCAAAGCTCTTAGCTATGATGATAATATTCACGATTTTCCCTCTTGAGTGCAGAGTTCCTCAAGGCTCTATACTCTCAGCGTTTCTCTTCAATATTTCCTTAGTCCCCTTGCCACACTGATCCAGGGTTTTAACATAAAATTCTTTATCTATGCAGATGACATTCTTCTACATTTTCTCACTTCGCCTTTTCATCCAGATCATAGGCATCTATAATCTTGTCTTTTAGCTATTTCCTAGTGGCTCTTAGATAATCGTCTTGTTCTAAGTACCTCTAAGACTGTTGCTTTTAGATTTCTGGCCCATTTTCTGTTCCCCCATTGGTTCCTGTTCTTTTTAATTCTGTTCCTTCCTTTAAGTATCTTGGTGTCTTTTTTGATTCGGCTCTTTCTTTTGTTCCTCAGGTTTCTGCTGTCCTTCAACGTGGATTCTTTTCCCTTCATTGTCTTTAGTCTATTTCTAATTTTCTGGATTTCTCCGATCTGCACACCTTAATACATGCTTTTGTGATTTCTCAGCTTGATTACTCTAATGATGTTTATGATGAGTGTCCTACTTCACAGTTTCGTCGACTGCAGGTTTTGCAGAATGCACCACACGCTTCCTTTGTAAGGCTCATAAATTTTTATCCTGTTTTCTCCCTTCTGTCCTCCCTTCACTGGTTCCCAATCAAGTTTCGGTCATGGTTCAAAATACTCTGTCTCACTCATAAAACACTTCACTCTGATTCTCCACCTTACCTCTCTTCTCTTATTATCCCCTACACCTCCTCTCATCTTCTATGATCGCTGGACTCTCATCATTTGGTTTTACCTTTACCAAAACAGGCCCTCTATGAATATACCCGTCACTCTGCTTTCTTTTTTCTGGCACCAAAACTCTGGAATGATCTCCCACCTGAATTGCATTCTTATCTCTCTTTCCCATGCTTTAAAACACTCCTGAAGACACACTTTTTTACACTTGCTTATGGTTTTTCTCCTTCTATGACTTAATGACAATCACCAGTTCCTGTTCAGATGCAGCTTTGTTGTGTTAATAATACTTAATGTTTATATTTTCTTCTATTTGATTGAGTCTTTTCTATCTGTTTTTGGAGTTGTTTTTCTAATTTTAACTTACTGATTTGTGAATCGCTGCAATCTTTTGTTAGAGGTGGTGGTATATTAAGCACGGTAATAAGTGTAAACATAAACATAACCTCTAACAAGGGCCGTGTGATGGCATGAATGTATGCATGGTGATGTTTGGCCACAGCCTGCCCTGCGAAGGGAGGGATGGGTTCACCACAGGGTGTTGGTGTAAGGCTACTGACTGTAACAGTTTGGTGATGGCGGTATCTGTCCAGGTTAGATGACACAGGCATCCCACACCATGGGCCCCCTGCCACACAATAATCAAGATGCAGAGACCATGCAGCATTTGCATGACACATTGGCACCTGTTGCCTCTTGTATACAGTATGAGATGGGAGGCCAAGGGTCTGGGTGTCTGTGCAGTTATGTATATTAGGTAACACTTACTGCTTCCCCCTGGTGAGATATGTCTAGGGTGCGAATTCCCAGGACTGCCTCCTCACCTAGAATCAGGAGGACCTGGTGATCAAAGTGTCTCCAAGCCAGGTTGGGAGCTGACACTTGCTTTCAGCTTTGAATTCCTGTGGAGTTACCAACACTTGTGCTTCATGTCCTCTGCATCCCTGTTATTGTGAAAGACACCATTCAGCTTGTGACAGATCCCAACCCATGTTTTTTCTTTAGTATAGGCACTGAGATGTTGTCCTGCCACACCAAAAAGAGTCTTTCGGTGTTTTAGAACCTTCCTGAAAAGCATCTCCACTTTCTCAGACGCAAACTTAGCCTTTTGGGTCAGACCTTGTTGCTTAGGAGCCATTCTGATGTTCCCTATACCACAAGTAGCAGAAATTGTAAAAGGACAACTTGCACATGCATATATATGTCAGAAAAACATCAAGTTAGGAGGGCTGAGAACTTTGATAATCTACATGTGGATGTTTCTGAAATCATTGCCAACTGTAAATAGTTACAGCCTCAAATCATATATGTCTGCCATTTTACAAGTGGTGTATAAATGTCAAAATTAGATACACATGTTTAGCATGATTTTGACATCAAGCTTGGACATTTTGAGCCAAGGCTTTCAAATAATATCCAAATTAGCACTGCCAGCGGCATTTTGTGATCTGGGGGCTGTGGGTTGCGCATGCCTGATGGGTAACAGTTACCAGGAATGCATTTTAGAAGATAGCCAATGGGAAAATACTTTTTTTTTTTTTTTTTACTACAGGCCCATTCCAGAGATGTGGCAGTAACTTCTTGAGGAAGAGGCATAAAGGGCTATGTATGTGCTTTACAAATAGTGCCCTTTATGTCCATTTTTTCTCTGGCCCTCAGATTATACATCAGTGAGTGCAGTGCAGGATCTCTGGAAACACTTCTGATTTCAGTACAAGACAGCTTGCGAATGTCTACATTATGTTGTGTTATTGGTTGGTGGTAGGAATGTTTTGAACCCTTTGTAAATAGTTCTATTCAATGAGGAGAACACTACACCATACTTTAAACTGTAGATGGAGTGAGGGAGTTTAAGTGTATGCTAGAAAAATATTGCATTAGTGAGTAGAAGAGACTATATAATGTCAATGTCTAAACAATGAAACCTGTATTGCTCACTTTTTAACATAACAATGTCTGACCTGATATATTGAAGCAACATTGTTTAACACAGTACTGCTTAAAAATAAAATATAGAGGTCATACACCTATATGTTCTCATTGAGGGGAGGCTGTACTTTACTGCATGCAGCATGTTTGAGGGAGCCTATAGGAGGAGGCACCCAGCTGTACAGGTGCGTTTAGGACTGTGGATGTGGAGGCTGGAATGGGGGGCCAGAGTTACTTGCCCCAAGCTGCCTCATAACTTCTGTGAGGGCATGTATCTATGCCCTCATCCCTTCCATGGTGTTGACCATGATGCCCATGGTGTGGTGTATGTGCATGAATGCTGGCAGCAGGTCATCCGAGGGACTTAACTGCTGCTGGCCTTCACGCAGTCACCCTGACTTAGGATCTTCTTGGTAAGCACCATTGGCCTCTGGATCTAGGATGTCCAGTTCCATGGGGGCAAACCAGGCACAGGATGTTTTGTGACATTCCCTTGCAGGTGATGGCTGTCTAGTCTGCCCTTGTGGTAGTGCAATGGGCTCTAGTGGCAGTATAAGGACCAAGGCACCCTTCTTTCTTGCCTCCCTCTCCTTTCCATCCTTCTCTTCCTCTACCACCTTCATCTTGACTGGGAGGAAGCAACAGGTTAGCCTTTGGAAAAGGATTTATAGAATATTTCAACATATTAGGAGGATGATTCAATTGGTTCTACCAACCTAGCATTCTACTTTCCTATGCCTCATACTTTCCAATCCACCACTCACAGGGGTCTGACCGTGTCTCCTCAGGACCTCCTGTAATGCATTTGCTGTCAGTAAATGTTGCCTATCCAGCTTATAATCGAAAGTGATCGCTGGCCATTTCCCGACACAAATCGGGAGATGGCCGGCGATCTCGGAAAAGCGGCGAAATCGGTATAATCGAAAGCTGCGTTTTTGACAGCATCGCTGCTTTCCCGTCGCCTCGCCAGCGAAAGTTCAAAGGGACATGTCGGGTGTGGGCGTGATAAGCAGTATTTCGCTGGGTTTACTTGGTCCTTTTATTTTCACGACCAAGCCTCAAAAAGGTGCCCCAACTGACCAGATGACCACCAGAGGGAATGAGGGATGACCTCCCCATACTCCCCCAGTGGTCACCAACCCCCTCTCACACTAAAAAAATAAAATTAAAAACCTTTTTTGCCAGCCTCTATGCCAGCCTCAAATGCTGTATCCACCTCCATGACGGCAGAATATGTTCTATCCTCCGACAGCCTTTCCCTGGTTGTGATGTGGCTCTCGGGTGAGTGTGACACCTTTTCTGTTAGGTGCACTGCAGAGTCACATCAGCAATGCATTGTGATGGGTGTAGGGTACTGGGCTGTACTCCCATGGTGCTTTTCCCCCTGCTAACTGGGTCAGAGTGTGCCCTGTTTTACTTCCGTTAGTCCATGAGGTAGTGGCCATGTTTGTAAGCCAGTTTTAGATCCCTTTCATGTATTAGCCACGTTAGAGAACTTAGTTCTTACCTTGAATGTGGCTGAAAGAGGGCATTGTACAGCATTCTGCCAGCTCTGACCTACTGCTAATCTCAGTACCAGGAAGACTCTTTGCCAGTGGGGCACAACCTCTGATCTGCAGTTAACTGTGAGTAAACGTGCTTATTCAAATAAAGGACTTTTTCAAAGAGATTAGTGTTCAGGTGTCAACTGGTGTGGCAAGCTTATACAGCAGCAACAAGTCCTGTCCCTGGAGCACTTTTAGTGGGTACCGCAGTGCACTTAAGGCAGGTGGACCCAGACCCATCCCCCCCCTACCTGTAACACTTGTGCTGGTAATGGGAGCCTTCCAAAACCCACTGTACCCACATGTCTAGGGTGCCCAGTTGGTTCCTGGCATGTCAGGGGGACCAGTGCACTACAAATGCTGGCTCCTCCCATGACCAAATGGCTTGGATTTCGCAGGGTTGGAGATCGCCGGTATTTTTTTCCATTATTGCTGAAAAACAAACCCGGCCATCTCAAACCTGGTGAAATCCACGCCATTTGACCGGGCTAAACCGTATTATCGAAAAAAAATTGGCCGGCCATCTTTTTCGATAATACGGTTCTGGACAACTGTAGCACCACCACCACAATAGATCGCCGGCGATCTATTTGGCTGGCGACGTTCGATTATGCCCCTCCACATTAGTCAGCATAGCAGATTTGCAAATACCAAAATTGATTCTGATTGGAAGTGTATTGCTATTGTTTAGTCCCACCATTGTTCTCTGAGATCTGAGCCCCTAGATTAGTTGCCTATGCCCAAGGTACTGGTGGGGGAGGCCAGACATAAAGCTCTGACAGCTGCAGTGTGATTCCAAATGGGGTTCATAAGCATGATGCATCTTATCTCTTCTCCTCTCCTGCCATTACATGTGTCTTGCTACATACCCAGAGTCTGCTCAGTACAGATCATACCCGTTTGCAATGTACAACTGCATGTGGACTGGCTGGTGGATATAATTTGGCATGTGGTATTGCTTGGCCACTGTGTGATGCTGACGTCATACCCTGTGTAGAGGCTTATCCTAGATGTGGTCATTAACATGATAATACATTAGGATGATGTGGCTTGTGACTCTGACTGCAGCCAGGGAGGAGTGGCTGACATCATGGCTGTCCGCCATGTCACAATTTGGATGTGGATGCTGCTTCAGCATGGGGTGGGGGTCAGGTGTTTTGGCTAAGCTGACAGTGGCAGTGGGAATGTGTGTTTTGAGGGGACATACCTCTCCACTGTTGGATGCAATATCAGATGCACACCAGCAAGAAGGGATGGTCCTCCGAATGGCCCAGTAATGGGTCTAGAGTGCCTTGACATCCTTGGTGATACCAAAGATTCTGTAAGAAATGAGGGAGATGGCTCAGGCTGTATTCCAGTGCAGCTGCAAATATCTGTGCAATGCATCCCCTAGCAACTGGCAGTGGAGGGACAGAATGGGTGAGTTTGGGGAATAGATTGAAGGGATCAGGAGGACCATAAGGGGAAAGGGGATATCAGATCATTGACCTGGAAGTTATGTGGATGCTGGCTGATATTCAGTGCTGGCACCTGCATAGCTAAGTGGTGAAAGATAAAACAGCCTTTTGTGCCATCCTATCTCATTGCTTAGCTATGTGGGAACCAGCATTGGATATCATTGGTACCTGCATACCTCCCAGCTCCTCCTGAACTCTGCCCCTGGAACGCCCCTGCACTGTCTGGATTTGACATGGTTAGTAAGTGCTGATATTCAACAGCACTGCCCGGTTAAGTGTCTTGTTAAATAGTATAGAAAAAAAAACTTAAAAAGAAAAAAAAATCTTAACCCTCAAAGAAATAAAAGTAAAGCGTGATTTATCTTGTAGTCCACATCCAAAGTAATATTTTTTTTTTAGCAGGGGCTGTTGAATCACATCTAGGAAACAATAGAGATGCTTTGGGAATGTGAAGGTTAAAAATTCACACAGGATGTCTTTACTTTTGTTTCCCCTCCCTTCATCCAAGACACTTTTGCCCATGCTCTTTATCTGCAGCTTTGTATACATATTTTTAATCCTATACAAAAATGATAGGATGTCAAGAAGGATCTATAATAACACCATTTTTTTTATTTCACTTCAAAGACTTTGCAATTTCAGATCCATGTGACATTCACACTCCTTCAGGGTCAAACAACATCTTGCATCCTTCATAAAATGATTAAATATTTTAAACAGCTCCTGCTTATACCTCCATCGCCCCTCGAGACTGATACTGTTATCGTTTTTGTCAAAGCCAGTTTCCATCCGCATTTGTCATTTCTGCCTGCATTTATGAGTTATCAATCGTCACGTCAAAATGCAAAATAACTGATGTTCTTTGGGAGGCATTGGATGGTCTATCTGGGGCTTTTAATCAATGCTGATTTTTATTTTCCATACCCATACATAAATCTTTACTGTTCGGGGCTACATATAATACGTTTGTACAAAACGCAGTGACAGAAGCAGTAGTTATATTATCAAACATTATACCTTGGGGCTAACTGAGTATCAAGGGCTTTCAAAAGGGAACACGGGGAATTTCTGTGCAGGCAAGGCAACTGCTGTGGTGAATACAAGGGATAGGATGTTGCCATTTATAAATCAGCATCAAGTAAGCTAATCTTTCTCACTTAAAGGCAGCCCAAATACTTTCTATAATATGCTGAAACGCATTCTCATCTACCATAGTGCATATATATATAAATAGTGTGTGCGTGTGCATATAAATATATATAATAAATATTATTATAATGCTTATTTGTTATTTACACATGGGAACACAAGCATTTTATATATGTAATATATATGTAAACTGTATCCATGTGTAAACCAGGATTTCAGAAACACAGTGATATACATGTGGATGCGCTGGGTACATCCATATTTCACAAAGCATGAAAGAACAGCACAAGGGGCAGTACCAACCCAAGGCAAGATGCCGCCTGAGGCGGAGCTAAGATGCCACCCCCCCAGGCCGAGATGCCTCCCCTCCCGTTAGCGGCGTTTACCTGTTTCATCACGTTCCAAACCCGGCAGCAGCAGCGATTCCCATATGCAGCCCTGCCGCTGGCACCCGCCTCTTCCCTTTACTGTGGCTGCTGGAACCTCTGATAAAACAGGAAGTTACATCAGAGAGGCAGCAGCAGTAAAGGGAAGAGGCAGGTGCCGGTGGCAGGCAGTGTATGGAAATCGTTGCCGCTGCTGAGTTTGGAATGTGATGAAACAGGTACACGCCATGAACAGGGTGGCCGCTCCCCGAAGAGTGGAGAGATGCCGTCCCTGAAGCGTGCCACCTGAGGCCCCCGCCTGAGATGGCCTAATGGTCGAGCCTTTAAAACTGGAGTAGACAATGATTCTTTATTCAAAGACCAGGCATGGACTATGTTTTGGTGTTAGAGCGCCTGCTTCAAGGATATGTCTAAAGTAACAACAGATCCATAATCATAATCATACACAGCATAATTGGTAAGAGCATTGTGTAAATCATGTTACAGTGAAATCACTATTGAGAAAAGGCTAAAGAGGTTAGGGCTGTTCAGCTTGGAAAAAGAGACTGCTGAGGAAGGTTAGGATTGAGGTTACAAAATCCGGAGTGGTGTAGAATGGGTAAAAGTGAATCGATTTTTTACTCTTTCAAAAAGTACAAAGACTAGGGGACACTCAATGAAGTTACATGGAAACACTTTTAAAACAAGTAAGAGGAAATATTTTTTCACTCAAGTAACTCTCTGCCAGAAGATGTAGTATCTGGATTTAAAAAAAGGTTTGGACAATTTCCTGGAGGAAAAGTCCAGAGTCTGCTATTGAGACAGATATAGAGAAGCCACTGCTTGCCCTGGGATTGGTAGCATGGAATGCTGCTACTATTTGGGTTTCTGCCAGGTACTTGTGACCTGGATTTGCCACTGTTGGAAACAGGATACTGGCCTAGATGGACCATTGGTCTGACTCAGTATGGCTAATCTTGTGTTCAGTGGGAATGATGAAGTGTATGAATGTGGAGATATTTTTAGTTGAGAGGTAGAATGTGAAAAAATATGTGGGAGCAACCATGTGTGACGCAGGCGCGGGGGTGAAGTTGGCACATAAGTGGTTGAATGGCAGAATTCAGTACTTAACTGCCTATGTTAACTGGACAAATTGGACTGCATAAAACACAGTCCTATCTTTATCCGGTTTTACTTAGGCTGTTAAGTGCTGAATATCACACTTAATGGGAAAAGAGATAGCTGGCTGCATCAGATATTCAATGCCAGTACCCAGACAAGGCCTGACACTGAATATCCAGGTATGAGCAGCCAAAAAAAATGCTGACCATCATTGGCTCAATATTTACCCCACAAGAAAAGGTCCTTTGAGAAATACTGTATTCATGTGAGGTCTATAAAAAAGCCCAACACTGATTGTGTTTCGCCCATGCAAGGGTTGTGTCGGGGGCTAAAGTAACCAGGAGGTGTTTACAAGCCACTTCACCTCCTTGGTAAAAAGCAGTCTGGGGAGGGCACCCAGGGTTAGAGGGGAGGGGAGGCAAGACTGGACTCACCTACACTTCCGCAGGGCATAGCACCCTGATCCATCCCTGTAAAACTGCCTTAATTCTTGAAATGTATTTCTCTGGTTTGGTCAGCAGGTGGTGCATGTTATATTTTAAGTTGTTACAAAGAACTGACCTTTCCTTCTTTTGTTAACAAAGATAAAGGAAATGCCTGCAGTTTGTAACCAGCTATTTTTAAACTTGTTGTTCTGGACTCTGATTGGCCCAGGAACTCAATTCATTTGGATTTTACTGGCTTTTTTTGCAGTCTTATCCAGGAAGAAAAGAGAGAGGGATCTCCTTGCTAAGGTCCTACAAACAGTTACATTAAATAACTTATGAGCAGCTATATGTTCTGATCTTCCCTGGTACTTTTTAGAAAGTACATAAGTACATAAGTAGTGCCATACTGGGAAAGACCAAAGGTCCATCTAGCCCAGCATCCTGTCACCGACAGTGGCCAATCCAGGTCAAGGGCACCTGGCACGCTCCCCAAACGTAAAAACATTCCAGACAAGTTATACCTAAAAATGCGGAATTTTTCCAAGTCCATTTAATAGCGGTCTATGGACTTGTCCTTTAGGAATCTATCTAACCCCTTTTTAAACTCCGTCAAGCTAACCGCCCGTACCACGTTCTCCGGCAATGAATTCCAGAGTCTAATTACACGTTGGGTGAAGAAAAATTTTCTCCGATTCGTTTTAAATTTACCACACTGTAGCTTCAACTCATGCCCTCTAGTCCTAGTATTTTTGGATAGCGTGAACAGTCGCTTCACATCCACCCGATCCATTCCACTCATTATTTTATACACTTCTATCATATCTCCCCTCAGCCGTCTCTTCTCCAAGCTGAAAAGCCCTAGCCTTCTCAGCCTCTCTTCATAGGAAAGTCGTCCCATCCCCACTATCATTTTCGTCGCCCTTCGCTGTACCTTTTCCAATTCTACTATATCTTTTTTGAGATACGGAGACCAGTACTGAACACAATACTCCAGGTGCGGTCGCACCATGGAGCGATACAACGGCATTATAACATCCGCACACCTGGACTCCATACCCTTCCTAATAACACCCAACATTCTATTCGCTTTCCTAGCCACAGCAGCACACTGAGCAGAAGTAAAATATTTAGATAGTTTTATAATTGATCCATATTTCAGTTACTTGTTTCTGTTTGCTGATTGCACCTTTTTTGTTCATTGTTCAATATTTTTAAGAAAATAAACACTATTCAGTTTATTGCCTCTGCTGTCTGGACTGATAAAGAATCATGGTGGTTTTTGTGTTGGGTCTGTAAGTGCTTTCTGGGAACTGTGGGACTACTGGGAGTGTGGCCTCCAGTAATCTAGAAATTACTGGGGATAATTTGAGAGTGGGAGACTTACCCAGAGGCGGTTGGGACTCAGTCGGTGGGAGGATGGTGTTAGTATAGAGTATGAGTGGAAGGTGCAGGCAGACCTTAGCTGTACTGGGGATAGACCCTCTACATGGCTGCGAGGTAACCTCAGGCGGGTGGCTAGGCATTTTGAGACATGCAGAATTCCCTCTAGCCATGTTCCTGTGCAGCTCTCTAGTCTGCTGTGCTTGCACTAGGGTGTGTCTGCCTAGTTGTGTCTCTGCTGCTTAGCTGTCTGTAGGTGTTATATATGTGTATATGATAGACACTCTGTAGCTGAGTGTATGTGATTGGTAATCACTATATTGCAGATGGAAGGTTTTACAAGGAATAGATAGAGGGATCCAGAAGGTATGAGTGCTTGTTATCTTCACTTCCACCTTTAGCCTTAATTCCCTTGTGCATGAAAACTGTAAATGTGCTATTGCACTCATTTTCAAAAGAGAAACATGTCTCAATAGTAGCACAAATCAGCATATGGACTTTTGCATGGGAACATGTCTAAGCCGTGATCTTCGAAACTCAGATTTGAGATGGCTTCCTCTGTAGTTCATCTAAATGCTCAAGGGAGGAGGTATTGGGGTGTATTATGAGTGTTATTTAGGCGGGCTCAAAATTTAGATATTTTTCAGGGATAGCAGAACAAGACAAAAACATCAAGGGCCAAAGCTGGGATATTTTTATCTAGCCATTTTCAGCAGAACATTTACAATTGGACTTGGATATCATATTGAAAATATCCTTCCAACTTTGCTGTTGAGTGCTGTTGAGTGGCATGGTAAAGGAATAAATATACGTATATCCTTCAACTCTGGCCTCTTATGTTTAATGTGTTTTAGTGTATACCACAGCGGCAGATTTATCATACTCTGATATGTGGTACCCAAGTAGGCTGGTTGTCCTCTAATCATAGATATGTGACAAAATGTGTGCTTAGTATGACAAAGGTTTAGGATGGGTTGCTGTACTGTGCTATTTGAAGATAGTACCACATATGGGCATACTTTCTGTAGATAGACCTATGTGATAGGACAGCTCCTTTGGGTGTATACTTACACCACTAAATGTTTTAAGCTGAGCAACAGCAACAGTTGCCCAGTAGAAGTGGTGGCATAGCAGGAGATACAATCAGGATCAGCTGTCAAGTTGTCAACTCTCTCTAACTGTAGTTCATATAGAGGGGCATAATTGAACGAAAACGTCTATCTCCATGGGCGTTTATCTCCGAGAACGGGTCCGTGAAGGGGCGGACCGAACCGTATTTTCGAAAAAAATAGACGTCCATTTTTATTCGACAATTTGTGAGCTGGGCGTTTTTGTTTTTCAGTGATAATGGAAAATGAAAGCGCCCAGCTCAAAAACGAATAAATCCAAGGCATTTGTTCGTGGGAGGGGCCAGGAGTCGTAGTGCACTGGTCCCCCTCACATGCCAGGACACCAACCGGGCACCCTAGGGGGCACTTTTACAAAAACAAAAAAAAAGGTAAAAGAGCTCCCAGGTGCATAGCACCCTTCCCTTGTGTGTTGAGCCCCCCCAAATCCCCTTCAAAACCCACTGCCCACAAGTCTACACCATTACTATAGCCCTAAGGGGTGAAGGGGGGCACCTACATGTGGGTACAGTGGGTTTGGGGGGTTGGACGACTACGCATTAAGCAGCACAATTGTAACAGGTAGGGGGGGATGGGCCTGGGTCCACCTGCCTGAAGTCCACTGTACCCCCTAACAACTGCTCCAGGGACCTGCATACTGCTGCCAGGGAGGTGGGTATGACATTTGAGGGTAAAAATAAAAAGTTGTGAAACATCATTTTTTGTGGTGGGAGGGGGTTAGTGACCACTGGGGGAGTCAGGGGAGGTCATCCCCGATTCCCTCTGGTGGTAATCTGGTCATTTAGGGCACTTTTTGGGGCCTTATTCATGAAAAAACAGGGTCCAGGAAAAGTGCCCTTAATTCTAGCTACAAACGCATACTTTTTTCCCATTATCGGCGTAAGGCGCCCATCTCTCCTCGGCCGATAACCACGCCCCAGTTCCACCTTCACCACGCCTCCGACACGCCCCCGTCAACTTTGTACGCTTCCGCAATGGAGTGCAGTTGAAAACGTCCAAAATCGGCTTTCCATTATACCGATTTATTCATTTTTGTGAGATAAACGTCTATCTCCCGATTTGGGTCGAAATCTAGGCGTTTTTCTCTTTCAATTATAAGGTGGATAGTGAGAGGGCTTTTGTATGGCTTCCTCACGGTACTCACTGGGGGACTAGTGGATTCCTTCCAGGTAGTAATTTGAGGGCATGTGCTTTGATTAGGGAATCCTGGAGACAGCCACTTCACAGTAGCGTCTTTATAGTTGGTGGTATGCTGCAGGCAATATATGTGGTCATGTCCAGGCATTGTGGTACCAGTTCAGATCCCTGAAGATGTGCTGTCAGTGAGTTCATAAGCAATGCAATACCACTCTGCATATCTGCCATTACTCATATAGCCATCTGAATAGAGCTACATTGGCAACTCCCTGTCCCCTAGTGATTGTCAGCCACAGTTGTGGCTGTGTACACACCTTTGAAGAGGCCAGTGCCCTGGCTTCATGGTATACACATGCATTTAATGTCCTGGCCCTGTACTAGTCTTCATACTTTGCTGCCCTGGCTGACATGAGAGACATTGACTTAGTTGTTGTGATAGAGGTACAGCTTCTACCTACCTTCTTCAGCTGAAAGCTGTTAATAGATCTGATGTGCTTGCCAGTGGGTCTGGAACCTCCTTTTGAAGGCCTTGAGGTCCCTTAAGATCCTAAAGAACCTAAAGCCCACCTCTTTGACGCCACTTTTGAGTCCTAACCACTGCTCACTTGCCTGTACCTTTTATCTCCTCCTCTTTAATTCCCCTTACCCCTTAGTTGTTCTGTCTGTTACCTGTTGTCTTATTTAGATTGTGAGCTCTTTGAGCAGGGACTGTCTTTATGTGTATGGTGTACAGTGCTGCATATGCCTTGTAGCGCTATAGAAGTGTTAAGTAGTAGTAGTAGTAGGGCAGAAGAGAGACATCCTCCCCTCAATCACTGCCCTTTGCCACTTTCAGACCATGTTTGACTAATTATCCATAAAGGCAGGGCAAAAACATTAGGCCAGGCATTGGTGTAGTTTGGGTTGTATTTTGCCAGTCTGGGTTAGAATCCAGCTTCTGCCATTGACACTCCATGGAGATATTGGTTTGGGAAAGGGGTCCTCAGCACTCCTAGTCTTTGCTTTATCATCAAGTAACTGGATGTGATATATTTTGTCCCTGTATTTCCCATTATGTGATGCTAAGCACAGTGTACATGGATTCATAATGACACAATGATGGTTGCATTAGTGTTTTTTTTTTAATTGGGGAGGGGGGCAGCTTTGTTGGGTTCTACCTGCTAGACTTGACAGCTTTGGTGTCTGTGCCAAATAGTAGATTCATTGTACCTGAATGTAATATATAAAGCACTTTGAAAGTAGCACGGAAAGGCGGTATATAAATAAGCTAATTAATTTATTGTGGTTGTTGCCTGCATGTTGGATGCACCTATATATATATTTTTTGTGGTTCCCTAGCTATTTTGTTTTCATGTACAGAGCAGGCAACCAGATGTGTTTTATACCCATGGTAGTGTACTTTGATGAAGGAATCTGGTGTTTGGTAGCAGTACATTTGATCCAGTTCAGAGCCCACGTGCTATCCTCCTATATGGCATTTCTCAACTATATGGGTATTTGTCAGGTCTGGATGTGAGTGCATGAGGACATGTGTTTGTACTTTCCAAACAAGGGTCATCAGCATTCCTTAATCCACATGTGCAGTATAAACTAGTGTAGAGATAAGGTAAATCTATACAAACTTGTTGAAATCACTAGTTGATAATAAGCTTCCTAAACTTTAAAGCTAATTTGGTGTTTGGAAAATAAGAAATAAATCCCTCAGAAACCTATTGGATTGAAAATCCTAGGTTAGAACAGGCACAGACTTTTGCCATTGATTAGTTTCTATATTAGGGATTAAAAACTCCTTATTTTTGCTTTTATGTGTAATCTTCTTTTTAAAGTGTTTCTGCTAAATTCAAAGTGCAAACATCTAAGTGCAAATCAAACTTGATATTAAAGTGCCAGATACATAAACAACAGCAATTAGCTTATGTTCGACAGGACCTCCATTTCACCTGCATTTGGCTTTTTCAGGAACATGTGCTGCTTATATTGACTTTTACATATCTGAAAAAATAAAACTTTGTTAATTCCATGAATGTATGTGGTTTACAAAGCTATCTAACTCCATCTCCGGTTCACGTACTTGCAGCTGATTAAACTTCAAACAAAATGGCGCCGTCGCGTCACATGCCAAATCTGCCCTTTAAATAGGTTGACGGTAACAGCTGACCTTAAAGTGACCTGTATGTTTAAAAAATTCAGGCATACTCTTGCTTACCACTTAGTTCTTGATTCTATGGTCTTGGATGAATTAATAAAATACATGCTAATCTATCTTGCTATTTAATCCTACAGGTTCTAATGTCTTTAATTTAAAGGTCCATTTTGCCTCCCTGCGTTGCAACAACAACAATTTTCTATTTCCTCCTCTCTGGTTTGTTTCAACTCTATCCAAAATGCAACATTTAAGGTCTTCAAATGAGTGCTTCAAAATGGTACAATTTTGAACCAATGGCTCTTTCATATTTTTTCTCACAATGTTATATCTATGTTCTAACATTCTAGTTTTAAATGGTCTCGTTGTCATTCCTACATATAGTTTGTAGAAGACACTAAATAACATAAACAACAAAATCAGTTCTACAATTGGTATAATAGATTAAAGGGTATTCTTGATTATTTAAGACATCCTTAAAGATTTTTGTTTGTTTAGTGATCCTACAAATTTGGCATGTTCCACATTTGAAATGACCCTGGATTTTTCTATTTCCACATGAAGTTGATGGAAGAGCTGCAGGGCATAGTTCTTCTTTAAGGCTCTTGCATCTCGCAAATACTATCCTCGTTTGCTTTTTGAAACATGGGATTCATTTGAATAATTTCCCAACATTTTCTCATCATTTTGGAGATATCTGGACTCCATGCCATGTATTTCATTAGCATTGTACAGATGTTGCTCAACTTTTCTTTCTGGCAGGAAGTAATATATAAGGATTGTCACAAACGCTGTCGCCATCTTGGCAGAGAATGTATGGTATCTGCAGGCCAAGCTGACACTGAGGAATTTTTGAGGTAATTTATATTGTATATGTTTATTATATTATATAAAAAAGGTGTGTGTGTGCTCAGAGGGAATGTATGAGGTAGTCTTTTCTCTCAAGGACACCTATCTAAAGCTGTTAATCTATTACATTATAGGGGATGGTCATTGAAACAGCCTTTTTGATGAAACATGTCATGTCAAATAAGTCATTCCCTGTCTGACTTACAGGCTCATTTTCGAAAGAGATGGACATCCAAAAATGACATAAATCGGCATTTGGACGTCCATCTCACAGAAACATCTAAATCGATATAATCAAAACCGCATTTTGGACATCTTTCTCAGAAGTCCGTCGGAAGGATGTCCAAATCTCAAAGGGGTGTATCGGAGGAGTGTTCAAGGTGGGACTTGGGCTTGGACATCTTTAGGCCATAATGGAACAAAACAAAAACGTCCAGCACTAAAACTTGGACGTTTTGAACTAGACCTGTTTTTGTTACGATTAAGGCACAAAAAGATGCCCCAAATGACCAGATGACCACTGGAGGGAATCAGGGATGATCTCCCCTTACTCCCCCAATGGTCACTAACCCCCTCCCACCCCCAAAAAGTGTGTTGAAGAACTTTACTTGGCAGCCTCTATGCCAGCCTCAGATGTCATACTCAGGTCCATAACAGCAGTATGCAGGTCCCTGGAGTAGTTTAGTGCACTTCAGACAAGTGGACCCAGGACCATACCCCCACTACCTGCTACACTTGTGCAGGAAACTGTGAGCCCTCCAAAACCCACCAGAAACCCACTGTACTCACACATAGGTGCCCCCTTCACCTGAAAGGGCTATGGTAGTGGTGTACAGTTCAGGGTAGTGTTTTTTTTTTTTGGGGGGGGGGGTTGGGGGGCTCAGCACATAAGGTAAGGGAGTTGTGTACCTGGGAGCATTTTATGAAGTCCACTGCAATGCCCCCTAGGGTGCCCGATTGCTGTCCTGGCATGTCAGGGGGACCAGTCTACTAAAAATGCTGACTCCTCCTATGTCCAAAGGCTTGACTTTGGACGTTTTAGACTTGGACAGGTTTTTTTTTTTTTTTCAAAAATGGCGAAAATCAAAGACGTCCAAATCCAAGGACGTCCATGGTATTTTCGAACACAAAAGATGGACGTCCATCTTTTTTGAAAATGACCTTCTCCCCGCTTCGGAATTTGGATGTCTTTGTAAAACGTCCAAATTCTGACTTAGCTGTTTCTTTCAAAAATGCCCCTTAATGTCTCTGCTATAGATAAGTACAGTTTATAATAAGATTTACAATTTAAATTGGATGGATTACAAGATTTATATATACAAGAAATTATCAGTATTTAAGTCACAGTGAATTGGCGTTTTAACCCTTTGAGAACTGATGACGAGGTGGGTACATAAATCCTTGCATTGAAAATTTTATACATGTAAAGTGCACCGCTGAGGTTTTTTGGGCTCGTTAAAATTTCTTGTGGGATGATATTGAAGATACGGAATTATCAATGCCTAAGCACAGCTATAAGAGAAGCAGTGTGCTCTAGAACAGCCACTGTCATTTGGACCAAACCAGCACCCCAAAACTGAGAGGGTGAATCATTGAGGAACCTAATTGCTTTGTGCTTGATGGAGGCCTAAGATCATAAGTAGCATGCATTGCTTGCCAGTGTTACTACTCTTTGTAAGGTAAACATGCCTAAGGGAAACCTTAAAATACAAATATATGAAGTTTGTTAGATCCTTCCTGTATGAACCCTCCTTTTTTCACGCTGTCACCAAACCCATGACGTTTGGTGGCAGGAAAGGAAAAGGAACCTGAATGTGTAACAATATGATGCTGGAATCTGTAAATATTTAAAGGCAGAACTGTGCAAATGTATATTTTATTAGTCAGCCCTTTCTGGTTTAATATAAACATGAATAGAAAACCTACACTGCTGTAGGTAGGAAACTAAGAAAAGGACTCCCAGTCTAGAGATCAATCTTTTGCATGAAAATAAATCATTAAACACACAAAAAGTGTTACGTGTAACCATGAGGCTATGGTTGTCAGGTAGATTATATGTAGTTAGGCTCAATGAAATCACGGGGTAAAATTTCATGCAGCTTGAAGAGGTAGCTTTAGGCACACACGGTTATGCTATTTCTAGAGCTGGTGTAACTGCAGAAACCTAAATGTTAGATGCTCTGATACTGAGTTATACTAATATTGTATAACAGAATCTAGGCACCTAGGTTCTGTTATAAGATAAGCACATAACATGCAGCCTTGGAGTGCCTAAATGAAGGTGTCTGGTTATATAGAATTCTCTCCATAGCAACCAATAGCAAACTACAATGTTCTGCCTGTAGGTGTCACCAGCAAGAAAGCTATATGGTTCATTCACTAGGTTTCACAATATAATTTACAAAAAAACAAAATGTAATGCTTATTTAAACCACTTGAAGGCAGGCTAGCAGAGATAGGGGTATGGCAGCAGTGTATGAGTGGGGGTGAGAGATAGGGGGAGATATGGTAGAGAAAATATATGAAGCATACCTCATGCAGTTATCTCAGATTTCTCTGTGTGAGCATAAATGTGTGCTTATAGTTGTGCCCTTGTTTTGTTTGTAAATGTGTGCTTATAGTTGTGCCCTTGTTTTGTTTGTGCGTGTGCATTTGTGTGTGTGTATGTGCTCTGCATGCATATGTGCCATAAGGAAGGTAGGTCATCAAATGCCTCTATAGAAGGGGAAAAAAGGAGTAACACCTGGAGAGCCTTGTATACTAACACCCGCAGTATGGGAAGCACACTTCTAGATCACGAGGCTACAATGAAGCAAATTTGGATTTAGTGGCAGTCTCAGAGGTGAGGTTCATGGAGAACTTGACTAGGATATAGTAGCTATACCTGGCTATAATCTATTCAGGAAGGACAGGGTAGGAAAAAAGGGTGGAGGAATGGCATTATATGCTAAGAATAATATTAAAGTGACAGAACTGCAGGACACGTGTTGTATGGAAGAAGCATTGTGGGCCAAACTGGAAAGAGGGAAAGGAAAATGTATTTATATTAGGTCACCTTCACAGTCAGAAGAAATGGGCATTGAAGACATCCACAAGAATTGCTAGGAAAGGAAAAGTAGTACTGATAGGTGATTTTAATATGCCGGATGTTGATTGGGGTGTTCCTGCTGCGGGATTGTCCAGAAGCAAAGGGATCTTGGATTCCCTACCGGAAGAATTGTTTCAGCAGTGGGTAACAGAACCAATGTGGGATGGAGCTATTCTGGACCTGGTGCTTACAAACGGAGAGAATGTTTCTGATGTCATGTTGGGAGACCATTTGGCAACTAGTGATCACCGAATGGTGTGGTTAAATATTAAGACAGAGGAAAGAGCTTTTTTGAGATTCAAGGTCCTGGATTTCACAAGAACTAACTTTGCCAAGGTCAGAGAAATTCTCAAGGAACGGTTAGCAGGATGGGAACAGCTGAAGGAAGTAGAACAGCAGTGGTCAAGACTGAAAGGAGCTATTTTAAAGGCAACTAACATTTATTTTAATAAATTACATAAAGGAAAGAGGAAAAGAAGGCCACTCTGGTTCTTGAATGTAGTAGGTGAAAAGATGAAGGAAAGGAGGTTAGCCTTCATAAAATATAAAAAGACTCAGAAAGAAGAAGACAGGCGAGAATACCTGGATAAGCTTAGAGAAGCTGTCAGAAAAGAGAAGAGGCAAATGGAAGAAAATATAGCTAATATGGTGAAACTGGGGGATAAGACATTTTCAAATACAGTATGTACGTGACAGCAGGAAATGTCAAAATAGCATTGTGATGCTCAAAGCAGAAGGGCAGGAATGCGTGGAAGCTGATAAGGATAAAACTGAACTGCTTAACAATTATTTCTGTTCTGTGTTCATGGATGAAAGGTTGGAGGTAGGACTGCAGGAAACAAATGCAAAAGGAGATCGATGTATGATAGACCAAGACCCATTCTCGGACAGTGTTCGTGAGGAGCTAGCTAAACTAAAAGTAAACCAAATGATGGGGCCTGATGTGATACATCTGAGGGTGCTCAAGGAACTTGGAGAAGTTCTGGTGGCTCCACTAACTAACCTCTTCAATGCTTTCTTAAAGTCTGGTGTGGTCCCAGAGGATTGGAGAAGGGTGGATGTTGTCCCTTTGCACAAGAGTGGAAGTAAGAAGGAGATTTGGAATTACAGACCTGTTAGTCTGACCTCGATGGTGAGTAAACAAATGGAAACTTTTCTAAAGTGGAGAATTATGAGGTTTCTCAAATTGAATGGAATGCATACTTGAATGGAATGCAATACCCGAGGTAGCATGGCTTCACTAGATGTAGGACATGTCAGACGAATCTGATTGATTTTTTTGACTGGGTGACCAAACAGTTGGATGTGGGAGGGGCTCTGGATGTGGTGTATTTGGATTTCAGCAAGGCCTTTGACACGGTTCTGCACAGGCGACATAAATAAACTAGTTCCCTCGGTATGGGACCTAGAGTAACTGACTGGGTTAAAAATTGGTTGAATGGAAGGAGACAGAAGGTAGTGGTAAATGGAGCTTGCTCTGAAGATAAGAATCTTATCAGTGGAGTACTGCAGGGATCGGTCCTAGGGCTGGCTCTTTTTAACATCTTTGTGAGTAATATTGTGGAAGGGATGTCTAGTAAGGTTTGTCTCTTTGCGGATGATACCATATTCTGCAACAGGGTGGACACCCCAGACAGTGTGGATGGCATGAGGAAGGATATAGCAAAGCCTGAAGAATGGTCCGATATTTGACAACTAAGATTTAATGCTAAAAAGCGCAAGGTCATGTACTTGGGTCACAAGAATCAGAGGGAATGCTACAATACAGGGGGTGAAGTGCTTCTGTGCACAAAGGAAGAGCAGGACTTGGGGGTGATTGTGTCTGATGACCTTAAAGTGGCCAAACAGGTAGAAAAAGAGACATTCAAAGCCAGAAAGATGCTTGGATACTTAAGGAGAGGAATAACCAGCAGGAAGAAAGAGGTGATAGTGCCATTGTTTAATTCTCTGCTGAGGCCCCATTTAGAGTACTGTGTGCAATTCTGGAGACCGCACCTATGGAAAGATATAAACAGGATGGAGTCAGTCCAGAGGGCAGCTACAAAATTGGTAAGTGGTCTTGGACATAAAACATATAAGGACAGGCTTCTGAACCTCAACATGTATATACTGGAAGAGAGGAGGAAAAGAGGAGATATGATAGAAACATTTAAATATCTCAGGGGCATTAATGTACAGGAAGAAGAAAGCCTTTTTTAAATGAAGGAAAACTGTGGAATGAGGGGGCATATAATGATGTTAAGAGAAATAGGCTTAGGAGGAATCTAAGAAAGTATTCATTTACGGAAAGGGTGGTGGAAGCGTGGATGGCTTCCCAGTGGAGGTTGTGGAGGACTGTGTCAGAGTTTAACAAAGCATGGAACAAGCATGTGGGATCCATTAGGAAAAGGAGGAGATAAGTGTTACAGAGGATGGGCAGACTTGATGGGCCATTTGGCTTTTATCTGCCATCATATTTCTATGTTTCTATGTCTCTATGTTTCTGTGACCAAGAAAAAGTTATTACTGAATTTAATGATAAACTCAGGATTCTAACAGACTGGATGAATGAGTTTGATCTGATTTTAAATGCAGAGAAATCATCGACAATGTGGTTTCACGTAAGGGAAATGATTTACGTGGTTTTTGCCAGAAATCTGTGGTAAACCTCTTCCGCTATTGCAAGATATAATTACTTTGGGTTTTTTGGTGTGATAATGCTTTAAAACTTAGTTTGCAGATTGGCTACCACTGTTAAATCTTGTTCTTATCATCTTCATATGTTGCACCAATTAAAGCCTATCCTGACCGGAAATAATTTGAAGAAGTTAGTATATGCGTTTGTTAAATTCCCTTTTGGTTGGATTGAGCAAATCAAGCCTGTAACATTTGCAACTAGTGCAGAATACAGCTGTGCATTTGATAACAGGGTCTAAAAGATCGAATCACATTACTCCTGTGCTTTTTCACTTGCATTGGTTACCTATTGCAGCTTGTAACAGTTTTAAACTGCAGTGTTTGGTTATAAGTCATTTCATTGAAACGTCCAGTGTGTCTTTGAAGTAAGTTGATGAAATATACCCCTTAGAGGGAGCTTCGTTCTTCAGAAAAAAATAATTTGCCACTTCCCAATTTAAATGCTTTAAAACTTTAATCTGCTAGGAAGCCTGCATTTTCCTATGTTGGTCCTTCTCTTTAGAACCCTTTGCCCGAGGAACTCCAAAATGCTTCTTCATATACTGTGTTTCAGAAGCTTTTGATGTCCTAGATGTTTCATCAACATTTTGTCTGATCTGTTATGGACATTGCTTGCCTGTAATTGCTGTTTTAAAATTTTTTTTAATGTGATTGTATTTTGTAAACCACTTTGATGCTAAGGCAGTACATAAAATGAATCCAATCCTATCAAAATTTCTTCTCTAATACATGCTAAGACATTCTTTCATACCTACAGACATATCAATATTACACCATAACATGTAAAACCAATTTTGCAAGGTGAAAGCACACTATACAAAATGTGGAGCTATATATCTTAGGAAGCTCGTTTTAAAATCACTTGCAAGGAATCCAGAGATTTTCAAGAAAATGTGTTTACAAACAAGGGCTCATTTTTGAAAGACAAAAAAAAAAGCACCATATGGACAGATTTCTTCTCAAAATGTCCAAATTGGTACTTTTGAAACCTGTTTTGCAGACATCTATCTATGCATTTCATCTGAAGGTGTGTAAATCACAAAGGGGCAAATCAGGGGTGTTTTGAAGGCAGGATTAGGTCAGGCTTAGGGAATGCCTAACACTTGGAGGTTTTATAGCCTTAATGAAACAAAACCATCTAAGGTGAAAACTCAAATTTTCATCAGCCACCAATCATCATTAACAATATTTTATATATGTAACTTTGGGTATAATCTGTGGGTTACCTCTGTTGGAAATAAGTACAGGAATCCTCAAATTAGTATCAATGGAGTACACAAGATGATTAGAAAAATCCCCCATAAAAACTATCTAGAACAAAGCATTTTAGCCAAAAGTAAACACAAAGCCCAAAATAAATCAATTACAAAGCAAAATATTGATATTCCAAACCCCCAAAAAGGAGCCCACCAAGAGGACATAACATGCCCCTTGGGCATGGCCCATTCAGCTGTGCCTGAGGACAGCGCATCCCAGAAACCTGGCACACTTTACCCCAGACGGTGTTAGGTACTGATGATGTTACCAAAGTGGACGGGGCTAAATGCCGCACTGCTAAGCTTCCCAGGCACTCCCAGCAGGATTCAGCGAGAAACAGCTCAGATTCAAGCAGCAGAATTCAGGCAAGAAGTACATGTGACAAATGAATGAAAAAAAGAATAGGAAGTAATGCAGGAGCCTGCTGTTTAAGATAGTATAGGGCTAGGCCAATGTTTCCCAACCTTTTTGCACTCGCAGATTGGCAAATTGGCTGAGAAACAATTTTTGGTTTGGGGATGTGGAAACAAAAACCATCAGATAGACTTTAGTTTCTTCCCTGTATGTGCCCTCCCTACTCAACTTAAAATAAATAAATAAATCTGAGCTGGTGGAAATCCCAAGCCCTTCCCATGATAGCGCTAAAAATGGTGCTCTCCACCTTGGAAGTCTGTGGCAGCTCCCTGAGTTGTCAACACTGGCACATGCTTAGGGTCAAGGCAGATTACAGGCATGCCTCTGATACAAGGTCAAATATAAAGTATTAAAATTATATTTTCTTCAACCCATAGTCGTAAAAGTACACTGGTATAGTTTTAAGAATGTTTGAAATTAAACTGAACCCCCAAGAAGCCAGACTCGGCATACAATGCAACACTATATAAAGAGAAAAGAGTGACATCTAGCCCTTTGTATTGCACAAAATATAAATCAGTACTGTGCATATTGTAGGTTAAAAAAACAGTACCGCGGGGTGCACTCAGGCATCCCGCAGTAGTTTTGGCATCTGCACACACTTCCCACATGCTAAAAAAATACTTTTTAATTTTTTTGGGACTGGGGGCATGTTTGGGGGCAGAGAGTAGGTGTGTTCTGTGCTAATCAGTTAATTCAGCTACATTACTGTGCACTAACCAATTAGGGCATGATTAGTGTGGGAGACCTTACCACCTAGAAAATAGGTGTTGGTAAACACTCCTGCACTAATGGGGAAATTAGCATGTGGCAATTAATTGAAAAAAATGGGAAATTGCAGTCATTTTACAGCCACACTAAAAGTGGCTTCAGTGTGGAAAGCCCTGCACTGGGGCTACCAAAGGTCATGTTTAGTACAGCTTGGTAAAAGGGCCCTAAGATAGCAGGTGTAAATTTTAAAAGCTGGCATACTCCAATCACATTACAAATTAACAAATACAAATACAACAAAAAGGACCAACATAATACATTTTTCAATTAGCTTTCAGAGGCCAAAACCGCCTTCCTCAGAGCAGGACAGTATGCTGCTGCTATGGTACACTGTCCTGACCTGTGGAAGGATGTTTTGGCCTCCGAAAGCTAGTAAAAGAACGTATTTAGTCCAATAAAAAGGGACCAACTTATTTTCCATTTTATGTATAACGTATTTATTAGAGTGGAATAACATGGCTACTACACCATTTTATCCAAAATTTAAAATAAAATTATTTTTCTACCTTTGTTGTCTGGACATATAATTTTCTACTGTGTTGGTCCTAATCTCTGATTCTGCTTTTTCTCTATCTTCTCTTAACTCTCATACCACCTCCTCCACTACATATATCTCTAACATTACTTTTTTCCTCTCAGTGTTCTTCCATTTATTTTTATCCTTCTCCCCTCTTTTTACTGTCTACCTTCAGCTTTCCATCTATTTTCTCTCCCCTCCCCCACATTCCACTTCCTTTTGTTCCCCACTCACTAACTCTCACACTTCCATCTAGCATGTCCTCTCTCTCTCTCTCTCTCTTCACTTGTACCCAGCATTTCTCCTCTATCTCCTTACTTTCCATCCAGCATCTCCTCCTCTATCATCCAGCATATCCCCCTCTATCTTCCCCCTTCCATTCAGAATTTCCCCTCTTTCTATCCTGCCTTCCATTCAGCTTCTTCCATATCTTCTCTCCCTCTTCACCCTGGCGTCTCCCCTCTCTCTCCCTCCACTTTTATCCAGTATCTCCCTTCTCCCTCCCTCCATTCAGCATTTCTCTCTTCCATCCAGTATGTCCTCTCTCCCTACCCTCCCTTCCATCCAGCTTTTCCCCCTCTCTTCACTTCTATCATGTCTTCCCTCTCTCCCCTCCAGTCAGCATGTCCCCCTCTCTCTACCATTCTATTAATCTTTCCCTCTCTCACTCTTCCTCATTCCATCCAATGTTTTCCTGATTTCTGTTCCCTTCTATCATTCATCTATCCTCTCTCCACCCCCAGCTTCCATAACTACACCCTCAATTTCTACCCTCCTTCTAATTTGCATCTTTTATCTTCTTTCCCTCCCTCACCATGACATTGTCTATGCCCCCACCCTCGCTCTCCCAGAACCCCAGTGGCTGCTGCTTTATGGGGCCAGCACAGAGCTGCATTCTTTGTACATGGAGCTGCTGACTCTGCCATCTCACTCTCTGCTCTCCAGAACAGGAAGTGGTGGTGGCGGAGGGTGGGACTGGCAGAGCTGTCAGCCATATGTATACAGGCTGCAGCTCTACAGCTGTCTTATGTTTTTTTTTGCTGCTGCTGCTGATCTTTAGTAGCAGCAGTAGTGGCGGTGGGGAGCAGGAAGATGGTGGAGAAGGTGGATTGGGAAAAGAATTTTGCAGACCAGTGTCAATCCTTGGACCAGCAGTTAGGAAACACTAGAGGGGCATAATCAAATGGGGCCGGCCATCTAGAAGGGCGGCATCTCTAATGACGGCCGCCGTTAAGCGTCATACCCGACTGTATATCGAAACAAGATGGCCAGCCATCTTTTGCTTTGATAATACGGTCGGGGCCGGCCAAATCTCAACATTTGGGCCACCCTTAGAGATCACCGGCGTTAGAGATGACCGACATTGATTTTCACCGATAATGGAAACTAATGGCGGCCATCTCAAACCTGGCCAAATCCAAGGCATTTGGTCATGGGAGGAGCCAGCATTTGTAGTGCACTGGTCTCCCACACATGCCAAGACACCAACCGGGCACCCTAGGGGGCCCTGCAGTGGACTTCACAAAATGATCCCAGTACATAGCTCCCTTACCTTGTGTGCTGAGCCCCCCTAATCCCCCCCAAAACCCACTACCCACAACTGTACACCACTACCATAGCCCTTAGGGATAAGGGGGGCACCTACATGTGGGTACAGTGGGTTTTTTTTTTGGGGGGGGGGGGGTTGGAGGGCTCCCATTTACCACCACAAGTGTAACAGATAGGGGGGGGGGGGGTGGGCCTGGGTCCGCCTGCCTGAAGTGCACTGCACCCACTAAAAGTGCTCCAGGGACCTGCATACTGCTGTCATGGAGCTGGGTATGACATTTGAGGCTGGCATAGAGGCTGGCAAAAAAATGTTTTTTATATATTCTTTTGTGGTGGGAGGGGGTTGGTGACCACTGGGGGAGTAAGGGGAGGTCATCCCCCATTCCTTCTGGTGGTCATCTGGTCAGTTGGGGCACCTTTTGTAAGGCTTGGTCGTGAACAAAAAGGAACCAAGTAAAGTTGGCCAAATGCTCGTCAGGGCCGGCTTTCATTTTTCCATTATCGGCTGAAGCCGGCCATCTCTTAACCACGCCCCCATCCCGCCTTCGCTACCCTACCGACACGCCCCCTTGAACTTTGGCCAGCCCTGCGACGGAAAGCAGTTGAAGCCAGCCAAAATCAGCTTTCGATTTTACCGATTTGGCCGCCTTTAGGAGAAGGCCGGCCATCTCCCGATTTGTGTCGGAAAATGGCCGGCCTTTTCGTTCGAAAATAAGCAGGACTGGTACAAGCTATATTTAAGCAGGTTTTCTCTGTCAGATGAGCCCTCTAACCTCTGTTCAGAGACTGGCACAGACTGTTCTGTGCTTGGTTTCCAGAATCAGCAAGTTATATTGGCAGAACAAAGCTGTCAATTTTGTAGTGTTTTCTTACATTCATGATTTTGCCTAAGATTAGACATGTCTCAGCCAAAATAATTTTCTGCTTAGCCAAACTGCCTTGTTCTTAGTATTAAACAAAGCAGGAAAATGGGTCTCAGAGAGAGATAGTTAAAACTCCACTCCTTCTTACCATGCACTCAGATATAATCAAATGACAAAGCTAAGTCTAACATACTGTAAACTTTCTGCTTAGTGTCCAACAGAGGCTAAGAAATGCAATAGAATGTTAGAATTGATTAGGAAAGAAAAAATGAGAAAACAGGGAATATCATAATGGCTCGGTATTGCTCCATAGTGCAACTGCACCTTTAGTATGAGTTTGGTCACTGCATCTCAAAAATATAAAAATCAGTAGGATGTTTAGTGATAACTTCTTGAGTAGTTTCAAAAAAATTGAGATGTAGTGAGGCTGTCAAGAGAGCCCAATTTGATCTAACATCCTTCCCCTGAAGGACTCTAGAACTTAGACTCATAATATATATTTTAATTGGCAAAACATGTACTTGAGAATACAGTAGAACATCCTTTAAATATATTTTCAAAGGTTCTAGAGGTGCTAATATTGAGTAACAGGAACATTTAAGAATCTAAGATTTTTAGCTTGGGAAAGGTTCTCCATTGCTTCTAGAGAAAAGAACTTGCATTTCTCCCAGACCTAATCTCACCCTGGAAAACCATATGCCACATTACAGGTAGAAGTACTTTTATATACTTACAGGGTGGGTAATTTTCTAATACCCCAGTTCCACAGTGCTGGCGTATAACTCAGAGCACTATTTATAGATTAGTGCTCCACACAGAGTTTTATCAGCACCATTTACTTGATCTGATTGTAAATGTATAATTCCAAGCACATGAAGGACAATCTTAGATAGGATATGAAGAGAGAATAAGATGCCCAGGTCATTCAATAGAAAAAAATCCCACCATATTTTGCAAACGTTCTTCCAAATGCAGAACCTCTTGAAAATATATATAAGGAGAGTCAGGGCTAAATGTCAATGCATCCAATGCATCCCCATGTCCAGTGGGAGCAGAGATTTAAAAAAAAAAAAAAGCTGCATACAGCGAATAAAGCATGTAGCTCATCCCACATGGTTTGGGATCAGATTATTTTTAAAATCAGTGCTCCTGATATTCACACACACCCAATTCCAGCAGTACAAGTTCCGTTCCTCCATTGACCATCCTAGGTATCCAATCTTTTCTCTCTGATCCCCTGGCATCCAATCGTTCCCCTCCAACTGCCTCCCTGTTCCACAAGCACAGAGCATTGATTCTATCCCCCACCTAATGTCCCTGACATCAAAACCCTCCACGGCTCCCCCTGAAGATGCCCCCATGCCCCATAGCCCATCCCTAGCTCTTACTGGGGTCTTTAGCAGTCTTTAATGGGAACTGGAGGGGTGCTACTTGCCTCTGCTCATGATGATCCCCATTTCTGGCATGCCAGGTTCTGTGCCAGGTGTTTACCTGGCAATAATCTGGCTAGCATGGGAGCCCTTACGCCACCAAAATGGTAGCAGAAACCCCCCCCCCCCCCCACCAGGAAATGGCAGGTGGTTAACTTGCCGCATGTCCAATTCCTTTAAAACAAAACAAATGCCTTTTACCCGCTATGGTAAAAGGGGGCCTTAGTTGTGTGACAATCCATGAGCCGATGCCATCACGGGCCCCCTTTTACTGCAGCATGGCAAAAGGAACCTAAGTTTTGTTACTTGGGGCAATGGAGGGTTAGGGACTTGCAACATTTTTGTGACTCTCAGCAAGTCACTTAGAGGGGCATAATCGAAAGGGATGCCCAGGTTTTGCTGAGGACGTCCTTGCAAAATGTCACGATGGAGGGGCATGCAAAACCTGATTATTGACAACAAGATGGACGTCCATCTTCGTTTTGATAATACGGTCGGGGGACACCCAAATCCTGAAATTAGGTCGTCCTTAGAGATGGTCGTCCCTAGACTTGGTCGTTTCTGATTTTTCGGTGATAATGGAAATCCAGGACGCCCATCTCAGAAACGACCAAATGCAAAGCCCTTTGGTCGTGGGAGGAGCCAGCATTTCATAGTGCACTGGTCCCCCTGACATGCCAGGACACCAACTGGGCACCCTAAGGGCACTGCAGTGGACTTCAGAAATTGCTCCCAGGTACATAGCTCCCTTACCCCAAAACCCACTACCCACCACTGTACACCACTACCATAGCCCTACAGATGAAGGGGGGCACCTAGATGTGGGTACAGTGGGTTTGTGGTGGTTTTGGAGGGCTCACATTTACCACCAGAAGTGTAACAGGTAGGGGGGGGGGGTTGGCCTGGGTCTGGCCTGCCTGAAGTGCACTGAACCCACTAAAACTGCTCCATGGGACCTGCATACTGCTGTGATGGGCCTATGTCATTTGAGGCTGGCACAACATATTTTGGAAAGATGTTTTTTGAGGGTGGGAGGGGGTTAGTGACCACTGGGGGAGTAAGGGGAGGTCATCCCGATTCTCTCTGGTGGTCATCTGGTCAGTTCGGGCACCTTTTTGTGCCTTGGTTGTAAGAAAAACAGGACCAGATAAAGCCATCCAAGTGCTCGTCAGGGACGCCCTTTTTTTTTTTCATTATGGGTCGAGGACGTCCATGTGTTAGGCACAACCAAAACCCGCCTTCGCTACGCCTCTGACACGCCCCGTGAACTTTGGCTGTCCTTTGACAGAAAGCAGTTGGGGACGTTCAAAATCGGCTTTTGATTATACCGATTTGGGACACCCTGTGAGAAGGACACCCATCTTCCGATTTGTATCGAAAGATGGGCATCCTTCTCTTTCGAGAATGACCCTGTTAGGGCCTCTTTTATCAAGACGTGCCAGTGGTTCCCATGAGGCAATGCTGACAGAGCTCATTTAAAGTGAATTGGCTTTTTTGACATTGCTGCATCGGAAGTCACTAGAATGGCTTGATAAAAGATACTCTTAACCTTCCATTCCTCCAGGTACAAAAACTTGTGAGGCCACTTAGGGCAAAGAAAAGTAGCTGCATATAATATATATATATGTAAACTGTATTGGTTGTACCACAGAAAGGCAGTATATCAAATATAGTAACATAGTAACATAGTAGATGACGGCAGAAAAAGACCTGCACGGTCCATCCAGTCTGCTCAACAAGATAAACTCATATGTGCTACTTTTTGTGTATACTCTACCTTGATTTGTACCTGTCCTCTTCAGAGGACAGACCGTATAAGTCTGCCCAGCACTATCCCCGCCTCCCAACCACCAGCCCCACCTCCCACCACTGGCTCTTCAGGGCACAGACCGTATAAATCTGCCCAGCACTATCCCCGCCTCCCAACCACCAGCTCCGCCTCCCACCACCGGCTCTGCCACCCAATCTTGGCTAAGCTCCTGAGGATCCATTCCTTCTGAACAGGATTCCTTTATGTTTATCCCACGCATGTTTGAATTCCGTTACTGTTTTCATTTCCACCACCTCCCGCGGGAGGGCATTCCAAGCATCTACCACTCTCTCCATGAAGAAATACTTCCTGACATTTTTCTTGAGTCTGCCCCCCTTCAATCTCATTTCATGTCCTCTAGTTCTACTGCCTTCCCCTCTCCGGAAAAAGTTCGTTTGCGGATTAATACCTTTCAAATATTTGAACGTCTGTATCATATCACCCCTGTTTCTCCTTTCCTCCAGGGTATACATGTTCAAGTCAACAAGTCTCCTCATACATTTTGTAACGCAAATCCCATACCATTCTCATAGCTTTTCTTTGCACCGCTTCCATTTTTTTTAAACATCCTTCGCAAGATACGGCCTCCAAAACTGAACACAATACTCCAGGTGGAGCCTCACCAACGTCATATACAGGGGTATTAAAACCTCTTTTCTTCTGCTGGTCATACCTCTCTCTATACAGCCTAGCAATCTGCTAGCTACGGCCACCGCTTTGTCACACTGTTTCATCGCCTTCAGGTCCTCAGATACTATCACCCCAAGATCCCTCTCCCCGTCCATACCTATCAGACTCTCCCCGCCAACACATACGTCTCCCTTGGATTTCTAATCCCTAAATGCATCACTTTGCATTTCTTCGCATTGAATTTTAATTACCAAACGTTAGACCATTCTTCTAGCTGCAGATCTTTTTTCATGCTTTCCACTCCCTCCGGGGTGCCCACTCTGTTGCAAATCTTGGTGTCATCCGCCAAAAGGCAAACTTTACCTTGTAACCCTTTGGCAATGTCACTCACAAATATATTGAATAGAATCAACCCCAGCACCGATCCTTGAGGCACTCCACTACTCACCTTTCCCTCCTCTGAGCGAACTCCATTTACCACCACCCTCTGGTGTCTGCCCCTTAACCAGTTCCTAATCCAGTTCACCACTTCGGGTCCTATCTTTAGCCTGTCTAATTTATTCAAGAGCCTCCTGTGGGGAACCGTGTCAAAAGCTTTGCTGAAATCTAAGTAGATTACGTCCCTAGCATGTCCTTGATTTAATTCTCTGGTCACCCAGTCAAAGAATTCAATGAGATTCGTTTGGCACGATTTCCCTATGGTGAAACCATGTTGTCTCGGATCTTGCAACTTATTTGCTTCTAAGAAATTCACTATCCTTTCCTTCAGCATCGCTTCCATTACTTTTCCAATAATCGAAAATCTATGACCCTTTATATTTATAAGTACCAATATTTGAACACTTCAAATATAGATTATACCAAAAAGCACATATAATGCAGTAGCCAATATCCAGAGTTTGTATAAACAGATTATATAGAAAGGTCAGACATTCACATATACTTCTATATTCAGCATTGTTAAAACAATATACAGTGATTTGAAACATCCACTGTATCTTGGTCTCATTATGTTGGTTTTTTTTTTTTTTTTGTGTAAAGTACTTTTCTCTGAATGCACATGGGAATGAGTATATAGCTTAAAAGTTGCTCACCATATATTGAGAAGTGAGTTTTTAATGTCTTTTCCATGGATAAAATGGTGTTTACGTTTGTAAAATATGGTGGGATTTTTCTATGTCATGACTTGGACATTTTAATTCCCTCTTCATATCCTATCTAAGATTGTCCTTCACATGTTTGGAATTATACATTTACTAGTTAAAAAGGCCCGTTTCTGAAAGGTTGTCCTCTAATGGCAATTATGTTTTTAAGGGAAATGTTAGGAGAGAGTATGTGTGAGAGAGAAAGAGTGTGTGTCAGAGAGAGAGAGAGTGTGTGTGATTGAGAGACAGTATGTGATTGAGAGACAGAATGTGTGTGTCTGTCTGTGTGAGTAAGAGAGTGTAGTTTGTGTCCCGTGTGCACCAATTATGCTCTCTCCCCTGCATTTATCCATATGCAGCAAACGTTCTCTGTGCTGCATCCATGTGCAGCATCTCTCTCGTGCCCCCTCCATCCATCGTGGTACAGCAATTCTCCTCTGTTCGTCGCCCTCCCCCCCTACATGTGCATCAACTCTGCATTCTCCCCTGGCCTCCTCCCCCATCCTCCTCACCCCTCCCCCTCACCCCTTCTTTCCCCCTCCCCCCTCCTCCTCCCTCCCCCTCACCCTCTCTCCCCCCCTCATCTCAGGACCCCTCTCACCCTCTCTTGTCTCAGGCCCCCACCTCTCTCCGTCTCAGGCCCTCCCTCCCTACCTCTCTCTTGTCTCAGGACCCCTCCCCCTCTCTCATCTCAGGACCCCCTCCCCCCTCTCACATCTCAGAACTTGGTCAGTATTTGGGGGGAAGATGCTTGGAGTCAGTCAGAGCAGAGGTGCCACAGCCCTACCCCGAGCCAGCAGAGCCTCACCCACTTCCCCGTGTGGGGTTCACTCTTACAACGATTCCCCTTCCCTTTCTCGGTCGGTACTCACATGAGGTCGAGGCGGTGGCGGTGCAGCAGGGCACAGAAGGCCAGCCCGTCGTGGAAGGAGGCACTCAAGTTGTGGATCTGGACGCCGGGTGCGAGCCAGTTGTTCTTGAGGGTGAGCCGGCTGTCCTCCCCACCTCCCCCAAGCACCTGAAGAAGGCAACCACCTGGTCCCTGGTTGTCCAGCGATTCTTGCCTGTCCGCTGCTGGCACTGATCCTCCCCCGCTGAGCGACCCTCCTCTCCCCCCGCCCCCCTCCAGCCACCCATGTCCAGCGACCCTCCTCTCTCCCCTGCCGCCCTCCAGCCACCCATGTCCAGCGACCCTCCTCTCCCCCTGGCCCCCTCCATCCACCCATGTCCAGCGACCCTCCTTTCCCCTTCCCCCCTCCAGCCACACATGTCCAGTGACTCCCCTCTCTCCCCTGCCCCCCTCCATCCACCCATGTCCAGTGACCCTCCTCTCTCCCCTGCCCTCCCCTCTATCCACCCATGTCCAGCGGCCCTCCTCTCTCCCCTGCCCCCCTCCAGTCACCCATGTCCAGCGACCCTCCTCTCTCCCCTGCCCCCCCTCCAGCCACCCATCTCCAGTGACCCTCTCCCCCTGCCCCCCCTCCAGCCACCCATGTCCAGCAAATTCTTCGGGGCAGGCAGGAAAGATCTTCAGTCTTGCCTGCTCGCTGCTGGTGCTGACCCTCCCCCGCTGCCGGATCGCTCTTCAAAATGGCCGCCAAGACTTCCAGCAGCGGCCTCGCGAGACTTTGCTGAAAAAAGGGCCCTGGCATGCAGCAAAAACAGCTCCCCCACCATTACCACAGGGCCCTTTTCACTGCATCTTCATAAAAGGACCTCAGTGCCCTGCATTGTACTGCCCAAATCGGGGTTACCTTTATAAAATTGCAGCTATCTCCTGGATTCTATAAATGGTGCGCAAACTTATACACGCAAATTTGCACGCTATCCTGAGATGCATGTGCAACTAAATTGGCTAACTAGCCAATTAGCACCAATAATTGGGTGCAAATAATCAAATATTGCTGCTGAAATTGATCACTGAGTGCCCTGGTTCTATCCAGACAGTGCAGTGGCAGTTCAGGGAAAGATCTAAGGCACAGCTGTGAGATATTCAGTCAGCTAACTGGGTAATTATCCAGGTAAAGTTAGGACAGCAAAAAACACTGTCCTCTCTTTATCCAGGTAGTTATCCTGCTACTGATTAGAATATTGCTGGTGTCAGTGATCAATCTATGCCCACATATTCAGCAATGGTGATCAGGTATGACCCAGTGCTGAATATCTGGACATGTATGTATGTATTATTATTTCTATAATTGCATGTTTCTAAATTTCACTGAATGAAGACCGAATTGAAGAATTCCAGGACTGACTTGGGAAGCATTGGACTAGAAGGTGATTTTCAAAGCCTTATATTCACTTGCATAAATCAGTCATTTCAGAATTACCTGTTTTCATTTTGCCACTATGCACATTCTTTAAAGAATGCATCCCCAAGGCATGTTTTGGTTGAGGTAGGAAAATAAGCATGAGGGTTGTATTTGTATCTGTACCTATTCACTGAAAAAAAAAATGCCCCCTGAAAAAGCAGGTGCAAATTTCTACTTATACTTTGCATTCATGGCAGGTTGCAAAATGAAAGCACTTGCATACTTTGGCTTTGAAACATGAGACAAATCTATAGGGGAGAAGTACATATGGACTTTGTTCCAAAATGTATCATTTGAAAACTGACGCATTAACAGTAACCACAGTCCACTTTCATGCTACAAAACATTTTTTCTTAGAAGTACAAAATAAATAGAAAACTTATTTCAAAGCTGCAAGCTTCCTACAGTGTCTACCTCTTTGATACTTTTTTTTTCAATTTAACACTTTTCAGAATTAGTAAATGAAAACTCAATATACTGTAGACCTCATATAATGTGGCTAGATAGAATGCAAGATTGCTAGTAATTTGGCCAAGAGTTGGACCCAGTTTTGTTTTGTTTTTTAAATTAATTATATATTGAATTAAAGACCCTTTATAATACAGATTCATTTGTAATGTGGTCAAATATCTTTGATCCCAAGGTCTGCATTATATGGAGTGTACAGTATATACACACACACATGCACACACGTATATATTTGTATAACAGAAAACTTCATGTTATGGTAAAAGGAATTTTTTCAGTAGGTTGTTCTTTGTTTAAGAAATGTTTTAATTACTAACCTGATACATGTGGAATGGGATTATAAGCACCCCTCTCGGTTTCCCTGATTCACCTGTAATACATATTCTAATCTTGAAAATAAAAGGTTTTTTTTTTGTTTTGTTAGTTTGGGTTAATCTGCTATTAGTAACAACCTATAGAAAAGCAAAATTTAAAGGTGCTCAAGAAAAGGTTGTGTTATACTTTGTATGATAATCCCAAAGGAGGTAAGACAAGTGCATATTTCCAGGATTGACAAAATAAAACCGATTAAGTATAAAACAAAAGGTCGCTCAAACTTTCTAGTTGTTTTTTTTGTTTACAATAATCAGAATTGAGAGAGAAAGGGAGGGCAGAAGAGAACAAGGAGCAACTTTTCCTCAGAAAGTGAATAATGTCATCCTTGATTTAATTAGCAAATTCTAGATGTGCTGACATAGGAAATTTTCTTGGGAGATGCACTGTTGTGTCACTGGTCTAAATGAATAGGCTGTGCTGGGTTCCTGTTAATAACAGATGAACAACAACTTGCCAAACCTCAAACAGTGCATAAATCAATTTGCTGGGAATTAACCACTTGGTTCAAAATTAGGGGTTACTTGACAGGGTTTCAGTGATTAGGTTGTCAGGACCCTGTATTTCTAGCTGGGATTTATCTTTCATTGATATAAGAGCAATTCACTCAGAGGAAAGAAACAATCTAGGGGATAGAATCCACCGCAGTAAGAGTACTAAGATTCACACAGTTTTTTTTTCTGAGTAACACAAGGCTGTCTTTGCAGGGGTTGAGAAGAATAGAGACACTAAAAATTATAACAACAACAAAAGAACAAAATTAAAAAAAACATAAAAAATATATTAACTTCATAAGTTACTGCCTAATGCTTGAATTTATTCTGGAAAAAGAAACAAGCTAAGATTAAGAGAAGCATTTTACATTTCTTTTGAGTCACACAACTATTCAGTGATTATTTAAAACGGAGTGGCCTAGTGGTTAGAGTGGTGGACTTTGGTCCTGGGGAACTGAGTTCAATTCCCACTTCAGGCACAGACAGCTCCTGGTGACTCTGGGCAAATCACTTAACCCTCCATTGCCCCACATTCAGCTTGCCATGAGTGGGAAAGCATTGGGTACAAATGTAACAAAAATAAAGTAATTCTGTTAATTTATTATAGCCCACAAAATGAACAAAAAGCACAAAAGATGTATTACTGATCTCAGGATGAATGCATTTTTGAAACTTAGGTCAAAACCACAACTTCAAATTTAAGCCTAGTTTATTTTCAAATATATGTGTGCTATAAAATTCAGACAAGTGCTTAGGGGTCCTTTTACTAAGGTGTGTTAACAGATTTAGCATGCACTAACAGTGCTCACTAAATTATAAGACATCCATACGAATATAAAGGGTGTTTTATCATTTACTGCACGCTAAATCTGTTAGCTCACCTAAGTAAAATGATCCCTTACTTTCTTACTTTTCAATGGAGTCCTATTTTAGACATGTTTCAGAATTTGGTTGCATCTAGAAAGTTCCCAACTTGTCAAAAAGCATAGGGCACATCTACTATGTATTTTCTTCATCTATATATATATATATATATATATATATATATATATAAAGCAGATGTGTGTGTGTTTGTTTGTTTGTCCATGTCCAAACTCCTCCGGCCCCCGAAGAGCTACGACCACCAAACCAGGCATGCAGACTCTACCTGCCATTGCCGAGGTTATTATGTAGTTTGAAGTGATTCAGTTCACGAGGGCACTCAGGGGAGGGGGAGCAATACCTCTATCCATTAAATGAATAGGCTGCAGGTCCGAAAGTTCTTTCTTGCTGTTGCTAAGCGACAAACTGCTTGGGACAGGGTGAGGGCTCAGAGACTGGTGGGGAGAAATGGGAACAGCAGCTGTGCAATTGTCCCTCTCTCATTCTCTAATACTACTACTACTACTACTACTACTACTACTTAACATTTCTAGAATACCTTCTTCCCTAACAATTTCAGTATAAGGGAGGTTCAGAGACTGGTGGGAACAGGGTAGGGGAAAAGTATTTGGGTCAGGCTGGGAAGTGTATGTGTGTGTGCACGAATTCACTACCCCCTCTCAAGTCCATGAGATGAGACAGACTACTAAAGCAAACTGAGGGGTTGGGAGACTGCTTGGGACAGGGTGAGGGTTCAGAGATTGGTGGGGAGAAACACGGATAGCAGCTGTGCAGTTGTCCCTTTCTCATTCTCGAATACCCTCTTCCCTAACAATTTCAGTATGGGGGGGGGGGTCAGAGACTGCTGAGAACAGGGTACAGAGAAAGTATTGGGGTCAGGCTGGGAAGTGTGTGTATGTGCATGAACTCAATACTCCACCAGGGGAATATTTCTCAAAAAGAGTGGGAAACTGAATTTTAATATGCCTTTGAAAAGAAGGCTGTGTTTTATCAGGAAAATGGTGAAAGCCAAACGTCAAGCACTTGCTAAATTGAAAGAAACAACCAATCAAGAAAATCAACCTAAATAAATTGATCGGAAAAGAAAAGTTAGTGCTACCCTATCACTGAGGAACACCAGCGGGAATAGCTAGTAGATACAGAATGGGAGAATATCCTTAGTATATTTAAGTATTTAAGACCTACTTTGCTTGATATGTGATTAGTAATGAGACTTTGCATTTCCATCATGCTACTACAGATGTGAGGGGTAACATTTTTTTTTTATTTAACTGAGCAAGTTTTAAAAGATGCCTATTTTAAATGACAAATAATTCTAAGTGAGATATGTTGTATTAATTATTTTTAATACATTCATACATAGGTCTTTTGGACATTTTGATGACTGAAGCCTCCATTAGTACCATGAATTGTAATCGTAGGTCAGTATAAATATGTCAAAAAAGCATTAGGTGCACTTCCAAGTGTCAACATCAACCCAAAAAGGTTATATCAATGATGTATAAATTCATCTAAAAACTGTTTTTCTAAAGAAAAAAAAAGTGCATAAGTGCCTATGTGGGGAGGGGTACTTGCTAAGGTACACTAAAGTAATAATGCATGATACCCACTTCTTAATGTGTGTTAAATGGCAATACTGTATGTTATATTACCACAACATACATTAAGCTAAATCATTGTGGGAAACCCATTGCTAGTTGATATCTGTCCACCTGATTATAAGATTCTTCACCAAACTGGAGTTAGTAAAATAGAGGGTGGGATAGTAATTATTTACAAGTTTTTTTTTCAGGGTGGAATTAATCTCTAACCACAATTCTTCCAACCTTGAAATTATTGCACGCAAAATTAGTGATGACTCATTATCTGATTCTATATGTCTCGCCTTTTTCTATCGTCCACCTGGTAGTTGACAAGCTATGGAGGGGGATTTTTCGGAGTTCATTACTAGCATCTGCCTCAGGTTCGCAAATGTGTTGCATGTAGATGACATGAACCTTCATTTAGATAATTTAGGAGATGAAAGAACAAAATGTCTTGGTGACCTCCTCACTTCCTGGCAATTTATCCAGTTCTCTCCTCTTATGTCACACTCCAGGGGCCATCTGCTAAACCTAGTAAGCCTTCCGGTTCTCCAATCTGGGAACGTTTTCTGTTAATAATGCACTATGGGTCCCTATCCAATATGCCAATCCCAGGGTGATTTCAATTACTCCAATATTGACTGGATAAATGTAACAAACATCAGGGCATGCTAGGGAGTTAAATTACTTGACAAATTCAAGGACTGCTTTATGGAGTAGATGGTACAGGAGCTGAAGAGAGAAGGAAAAATTCTAGACCTAGTCCTTAGTGGAGCGCATGATCTGGTGCGAGAGGTAATGGTGCTGGGACTGCTTGATAACAGTGATCATAATATGATTGGATTTCATATTAGCTTTGAAGTAATTATACACAGGAAATCAACTATGTTAGTGTTTAACTTTAAAAAAGGATACTGTGATAAAATGAGAAGAACGGTGAAAAAAAAACTGAGTGGCTGCGAGGGTCAAAAATTTACATCAGGCGTGGATGCTATTCGAAAACCAAATATAAAGTATTCCACACATTTACAAAATGACTATGTTACTGGGGAAAAGCCTCAAAGAGCTCCAAGATTAAATATTGATCTAACGGAGCTTGAACAGACCAACTGGTCTTCTCTTCATCATAGGCAAAAACCCCCAATATCACAGTTTTAAATAAACTTAATAATCTACGATCAAATGCTGTGTTAAATACACTTCATATTATTTTTTCTATCATCGCTGTTCCTCTCTTGCTGCCCTGAGCCGGGTATTGAAATATCTGTTTTCTGTCTCCCTGCTTTTCCTGTCTTCTAGGATATATCTATTTAGATCCTTGAATGTAACTTACCTAGAAATACTACTGAAAAAGGCATGATTTAAATCCAAATTACATTTCATATGATTTCTGAGGCAGACCCGAGTCCCAATACCATTTTGGTTGCTTTCCTCTGGACTGCCTCTAGCCTATCTTTATCCTTTGGAGATACAGTCTCCAGAGCTGACCACAGCATTCTAGATGAAGTCTCACCATTGACCTTTAAGAAACATGATCACGTCCTGTTTTTTCTTGGTTATATTTGTCCGTTTGTATCCCAACATCCCTCTGGTTCTAATTGCTGCCTTACAACACTCTTTTGGCACATTGAAATTGTAAGATACTATGGTCCTGAGGTCTGGTTGGTGCTCATGCATCCCCCCCCCCCCACCACCCCACCTGTAATAGAAGATTTAAAGGATTGCTTTTCAACCCTGCTTTGATCAATAATGAACTCTGAAATCTTCCGTCTTTGACCGAAAGTAACTTTTCTTGTAAATACAAAAACATGTTGGAATGCAGAAGATAAGACACAGCTCTAATTAATTTCTTATGTGAAGGGAAAGATAGAGCTTGTTTTTGGGTTCAGACTGGCCACCTTGTCTAGGAAAGCATGTGACCACGTTCCTACAGTATGGCTTGTTTACCTAAACAGAGAAGCATTCTGTAATTTTCCTTAGCTCTGAACATGAGTTCTGAGCCTAATAAAAAGGGGAGTTTCTTTCAGTGAAATCGGGAGCTCATCTCTGAGTAATGTACGTACTGCGCAGAGGACTTGTTCTTGGTCTAAAAAGCTCCTGGCTTTCGCTGTAACGGGCCCTCCCCAGCTGATGATAAGAGCCTGAATGATGTAAGGACCAGTGATGATTGTATGTGTAGTGTAATACTGCTTCTTTTCCTGGTCTAAGAACTCTTAGCATTGCTTAGATGTAGAGACCAGTGATGTAATGATTGTTTATATAGCTAATCATTGTGTGTATATAGCTAATCATTGTATATATCTTAATCATTAGATTTTAGCACCGCTTATAAAGATTTCATTTATCTAATACAAATCCGAAAGAATCCACGGTAATTATTGAGTAGTCTGTGTCAATGAGACAGGCTGTAAATCCATAGCAGTACACCCACCCCACCCCTTACCATGAGGAAAAGCCCTTTAAAGGTTGCATCCTAAATGCATTTTAATTGCAAAGCTTTTCACCATTCCTGAAGGTTTTTTTTACATTACTTATTATTATGTCTACTCCCTCAGGAGAATCAACAATATCACAAATCTTAGTACAATTTGATTTTAAAAAATCATCTTTTCCTTCTAACCCCTCCTCAGTAGTGCTCACAACAAAAGTAGAACTGACCCAAAAACCAATCCCTGAAGATCTCAACTAATAAGCCTTCACTCCTGAGAGTGAATCCCATTACTACTACCTTCAGTCATGTAGCACTTCAGGAATTTCTAATCCAGTTGCTTCTCCTTGGGACTCACTCAGAGGCTGCTCAGGTCATTGACAAGTCTCATATGGGTGTGTACATGACTCTTCAGTGTAGGAGCTGCACAGTTTTTATTAATCATTCAGAAATGGCAACATCTTGTCAACCTCCATATACACTATACTATGTACTATCTACTCAACTTGAAGGGCGTGTTTATAATTATTTATTTAAGGCAGATTACATAAAAAGATAGGAAGCATGCTACACAGAATAATAACGACAATGGCTCTCCAAGGACATTGCCACTCAGATGACATTCTGTCATATTCAGAGAGCATTGCTCCACCTTTACAAGATTTTCCAAAGCTCTTTTTCAAGCTATTCTCCCAATATCCTTTTGGAGCTTAATGTCATATTGGAATCATTGGATGTTTTTCAACAAATACAGTGCTGAGAATCCCGAAGCAGGCCTTTGGACTGAAACACAGTATTGTGTTGAATCTTCAGTCTTCAATAAATGCTGATTTTAAAACTCTAGAAGTTATCTTCATTTGTCCTTGGAGAGTCATTGTCCATTCCCCACTTTTCTTCATCTGTTGTGCATCCTGTGGGATTTCATTGTGTTTTTTTTCTCAGGTTCAATCTTTTTTCAAACTCCCTCTTTGCCTTTCTTATCAGCGCTTTGCATTTGACTTGCCATTCCTTATGCTGTTTATTTTCAGTCAGATCTACTGATACTAGTCAGGCCAGTCTTCTAGCAGTTTCCAGCTTCTCAAGTCACCTGTCTGAATTCTCTGCATCTTCTCATTCTCCTTGACACTGCAGATTTCTCACTCCCACTGCCCAAAGTACCTCTGTTTGCACTCCAACACAGCTTCCTAGAAAAACACATTGCCAAACATACACATATTGACCAATACTCAGCCTGCGGTGGTCAGCTTTTTAAAAAACATTTTTAAACGCTGACAGCCACAGTTGGAATTAGCGCTACATATTCAGTGCCAGTGCCAAGACATGGCCTAACACTGAATATTTGGGCCTAATTGACATAGTAGTAGCCATCAAAGCTTATGCGAGTCCTAGGTGATATTCAGCTGGGGCCCAAATAAGACAGTTTTGCGGGTCCTGTCTGAATATTGCCAGGTACCGCTTAATAAGAATGTTCTCATATCCTTACGATCCCCCCTTGCACCCCTATGATGATGTCCATAGCCCCTCCCTGCCTGTTGCTCAACAAGACAAAATCCTCCATCCCCTCCAAGGTCCATAACCTACTTCAATCCCCACCTTCCACTCAGGATAGCCTCCCCCTTGGGCCAACCTGAAGTCCCTGGTGGGACAGTGGGACAATGGGGGCAGAAGCAAACCACACTCACTTCTGCACCTAGAGGCTGCCTTTACAAAATGGCTGCTGTGACCTTTCAAACTTATGTGTATAGGTTTATAGAATGGACCAGCTACAAATGGAAGTGGCACCACTTAGGCATGGATGTTGCAAAATCAGCACATGCATGTGAAAACTGCCAAGTTTGTGCTGCTCATTTTTTCCATATGTATATTTTACTACCACCACTACTACTTATCATTTCTATAGCTCTACTAGACAATGCAGCGCTGTACACTGAACATGCAAGAGACAGTCTACAATCTGATCAAGACAGACAAACAGAACAAATAAGGGATAAGGAAATTACTTAAGGTGGGCAAGATAAAACAGACATGGGTACCAAAGAAGTGAATAGAAGTTAAGAGTTAAAACCAGTCTCAAAAAGGTGGGCTTTTAGCCTAGATTTGAAGATGGACAGAGATGGAGCTTGACGTATTTGACGTATGTATGTATTTATTTATTTATTTTGTAGCGCCAGAGTGTACCTGGTGATAATCGGGAAGTGCCGCACCCTGCCCGGTTACTGCCAGGTTAACGCGGGAGCCCTTACCAAGACCTCAATGGGTGGCGGTAACTGCTCCCCCTGAAATGGCTATGTAGCAAGTGCTTTACCAGCTACTGTAAAAGGGGTCTCAGTGCGCGTGTAAAACACGCTCTGATGTCAGTGCCGCCCCCCTTTTGCTGCAGCTTGGTAATAGGGGCCAATACCGGTTGATCATATAAGTGACCCAGACATTGACATGAAAATTTAAGAAAAAAAGAAGTCCCCACAGCCAATGCTTTAAGCTTTAGCTGGAGGAAAGTTTTCCTTCTCAACTGAGTTGCTCTAGCTACATTAGGGAATATTGTAACCACCTGTCCACTTAAAGAAACCTGTTTCGTAATTGTGTTCTTTGTAATAGTTTTTACCATTTTGTCTAGCATTCACATCAGGCTCATTAGTTTTTAGTTTCCTGGATCACCCCCTGGAACACTAGATGATTTAATGATAGGTTACAAATTACTAATAGTAAGCTTGCAATTTCATTTTTTAGCTCTTTCAGTACTCTGGTGTGTATGCTGTCCAGACCAGATGACTGCCTTTACTTTGTTAATTTGTCTTATTACATCTTCCAGGCTGACTGAGATTTGTTTCAGTCTCTATGAATTGTCACCATTAAAAAGCAGTGTTCGATAAGCTGACAGATATGTTGTCCTCAGTTTCATCACCTAGCTCTGGATGCTGTCTTGCTATTGTACTTCATTATCTGAGGAGAGCCTTTTAACTAAATTCAATATTCTACCTGGAACAGGCTTAGCAAAAAATCATTGCTTCCTTGAATCTTTCAACTTCAACTATGTAATTCCACTATTCTTAATAAAGGATTTATTACCTAGTAGCTTAAATTCAGGGTGTGTACCTTTTCAATGAATGCAATCTATTGTGCATCCTGCATTAGGACACTCTACTCTCGACCCATTGGTTCCTTCTAGTTACCATCTTATGAAACCTTCCCTACTTGGCTAAAATCACTGCAAAAGTAGTAGCCCAACATCTGATCAGTGTCCTAGATTTAATGAATTCCTTTCATCCTAAATAGGGTTTAGGAAAATACATAGCACAGGAAGAGCATTAGTAGCTATAGTGAAGAAAATTGTAACTTTTTTAGAGTCACAGCATTTGACATGGTGAATCATTGCCTCCTTCTGTCAAGGCCATATGAAATTGGCCTCCTTGGACCTGCTTTAGACTGGTTTCAGGCTTACATTTCAGAGCATACTTTTTGAGTTAAAAAAGGTGAAGAAATTTCAGATACTTATGCATTACCCTGTGCTGTTCCATGGGGATCGCTCTTGAGTCCTACTTTGTTTAATTTATATATGGCCACTTTAGCTGCTCTTCTCCAGAACTTGGAATTTAGTGTATATCTATATTGATGAAAGCCAGTTACTAATAACAGGTGATCGATGGGATGCTGACATCCAGCAGAATATTGATTGTGGTTTGTAATCAATTGCTAATCAGATCAGGCCCTAAACATTGGCGCTAAATCCTTTGAAGTCAAAATCATTCGGTTTATGTATTATATCAGCCAAATATTTCATGGCTCACCAGTTCCTGTGAAAGAAACTATCATCTCCTTAAGAGTAACACCAGATAATAAAGGGTCAATATTCAAAGTGATTTAAGCAGGCAGGAGAGGCTTCTTCCTGCTTAAATTGTGCTCAGTTAGTCAACGGCATATTCAGCTGCACTTAACCAATCTAAATATCAGCATTAACCAGCCATCTTAAATCCAGGCAGGAATGGAGCATTACAGGTAGGAATCATGGAGGTGCAGCAATTATGCGGGTACCAATGATATTCAGTGCTGGTGCCTGTGTAGATAAGTAAGTAGGTAGGACCACACAAAATGCAGTCCTAACTTTGTCCATTTCGCTATGCCAGTTCTAGCACTGGGTGCCAGCTGTAATCCTCAATATGCTTCCCTTCCAACATGAACTGATTCCTCTTCAAACCCCATCAATAAGAGAAGCCCTCTTCAATATGATCCAACTCTCTTCCTGACCCTCCAACCAGAGAAGTACCTCTCCAAACCACAGTCCTCCTCCAACCAGAAAAGCATACCCCCAAACCAAACCCCTCAACTAGAAATTCCCCCTCAGGAATCTGTGGGCATACCTGGCCATCCTAGTGGTCCAATGGATAAGGCAGGCTGAAGCAAACCCCACTCACTCTGGTCCCTTGCAGCTCTGGCAGAAAAATAGCAGCCTTGACCTCTAGAGGTAGTCTTATGGTACTACAGCTAGGAGCTGACCCTATCAGTAGCATTGCAAGATTACTCCTATCAGAGCCACCAAGGGCAGGAGTGAGTGGGCTTTGCTCATTTCTGCCTTACTCAATCGACCACCAGGAATGGTCAGGTAGGCCTAAGGGAGCCTACTGGGATGTGGGAGAATCTTTGCTTGGGGAGTCAGGAAAGGGGAGGGTTCAGATTGGTTTGCAGGAATGTTTCTCTAGTTGGATGGTGATGAGATGGGAGTCAGATGGTATTAGGGCAGGGTGGGAGGACCTATCTTCTTATGCTGGTCCCAGCTGAATATCAGCCAGCACATGCCCGCATGGCCCTGGATATTCAATGTTGGTGCCTGGATATGGTCCAGAATTGAATATCCAGGGTTAATTTTGCAGGCTATAGTCGGCACTTTAAAAAAATGCTGTCTGTTACCATCTAAATACTGTGGAGAAAACTTTTGTGTCATTTCCATCTTGATGACTCAATGCTTAAGATCGCACTTGGATTAATAGAGTTTTAAAGACGTTCATTCATGCATTGGTTATAAAGTGGGTGGATTATTGTAAATCAGTTTTAACTGGTGTTTACCATAACAATCTCAAGAACACATACCTGATGCACAGACTGCTGCTTGATTGTTATTTGCAGCTAAAACATCAGCTGTCCTAACTTTATGTGGCCAATTATCCAGGCACCTGCATAATTCCAGTAGCCAGCCAAGATCTGGGTATTCAATGCTGGTAAACCACCAAAGAACAGAACTGGGAATATTTAAATTATAATTAGATAAGAAAGAGACAATGACAAAAATAATACTAGATTCCCATCTATGACCTAAATGTAATACACAGTGCTGACAGATATTATTCAATAAACTTATTAACAACCTTCTCCCTATATTATGTATATGTACGTAAGTACATAAGCACCGCCATACTGGGAAAAGATCAAGGGTCCATCAAGCCCAGCATCCTGTCTCCGACAGTGGCCAAACCAGGCTTCAAGAACCCGGCATGTGCTCATATGTTTCCAAAGGACAGTCACAGACTCACTGGTCTTCAAAGTTGTCCAGGCGTATAATTATAGCATGACTCTTTTTTTTGTTTGTTGTCTAGTACAGCACTAACCCGGCGGTAATTGGACATCGCCGCACAGGGCTGCTGAGAGACTGAGCCGGGCCCCCCGCTGCCACCCCTCCCAATCGCTGCCACTGTTGCCTCCCTCTCTTGCTCTCAGGCCGCCGGCGCCGAAGTCCCCAGTCTCCACCCACCCTCCCCCAGCCCCGTCGACAGCCCCCCTCCGTCCGCCACTGGGCCCCCTGCATTCAAATCGGCAGCGCCTCACCTCCATGTGAAAGCGGCAGATCGCCTCTGTTTGGGGCCTCCCTCACTGTGCCCCGCCATTGCAGAAACAGGATGTTACAGCAGACAAAGGCGGGACACAGTGAAGGAAGGCCCAAGGCGATCCGCTGCTGTCAAACAGATGCGAGGCACTGCACTGCCAACTAGAGACTCTCCCTTTTCCAAATGCAGGGGGCCCGGTGGCAGACAGAAGGGGGCCACCGACAGAGCCGAGGGCAGGCAGGTGAGACCGGGGACTGCAGCGCCAGCGGCCTGGGAGCAGGAGAAGGAGAGATACCCTGGTGCCGGGCCCCCCTTGGAGGCCCGGGCTCGGGGAATTCTGGACTAGAGAGTTGCACGGGGACAGAAATCTTACCCACCCGCCCGTCCCTGCTGGAATCTTACCCGTCCCCACCCATCCACACTGGAATCTTACCCATCCCTATCCATCCCCACAAAAATGTAACCCATCTCAACCCGTCCCCACCTGTCCCCGCAAGAATTTAACCCATCCCCACCTATCACTGTAAGAATTTAATGGTACATAAAAAAAATTCCAGTCAGCTCCCTCAGTCTTTCTCTGGATTTGAGCCACAGCACTGTAGGCAAGGAAGGAATGGAAGCTGAAACTTGGAACACTCTGGTGTGCAAATGTAAGATTTGTCTCTGATTTACTGGCACTGTGTGCTGAGAGGTCACCACATGCACGCGCCAGTAGGTCAGGTGACATCCGATGCTCATACCTGTGTCAGAGCTGAGGTCTGCTCATCAGCCCGGGAGCAAAGAGGATTAATTGTAACATAGTAAGTGACAGCAAATAAAGACCTGAATGGTCCATCCAGTCTGCCCAATAGTCACACTCATTATTAATTCATGATTAAATCAACGAGTGTGATATTATATACTTGATTATGGTCTTTCTTTTGTGTTTCTGGAACATAGACCATAGAAGTCTATCAGGCCCTATCCTTATGTTCCAAGTGCTGGAGTTGTTGTTGAAGCCCACTCCAGTCTATGTGTCTTCTCATTTGTGGGACACAGATCGTAAAAATCTGTCCAGAACTGTCCTTATGTTCCAGCCACTGAAGTTGCTGTCTAAGCCCTTTCCAGCCCATCCTAAACCAGACTTCCATATATTAGACACAGACCATACAAGTCTGCCCGGTATTGGCCCTAGTTAATCACAGCCAGAGTCGCCATCTAAGTATTACTTCACACATCCACACACATACAGCCATTTAAGGTTAGGTTTTTTATAACTTCCATTTTCTAATTAGAGATCCTCTGTGTTCATCCCACGCCTTTTTTGAATTCCATCATCATTTGTGTCTCTACCACCACCTTAATGGAACTTTCCACATTTGTGCTGTTAAAGCAAGGAGGAAGAGGAGGAGGAGACAGCACTCAAAGAACTTGGTACTCGGTAGATGAAAGGCTGGTGCAGGTGTAGCTTACACTTTCACGGGAACCCCGCAGAACTGCTTCCACCCGCGGGAACCCCACAGGAACTGCTTCCGTCCCTGCGGGAATCCCGCAGAACTGCTTCCGTCCCCGCGGGAGCCCCACAGAACTACTTCCGTCCCTGCGGGAATCCCGCAGGATTCCCGCAAACCCCGTTCCCATGCAGCTCTCTATTCTGGACCCCTGCCCCCCTCTCGGCAGCCCTGTCACTGCATGCTGCCCAGTTACCACGGGGTTACCGCAGGAGCCCTTACCACCACCTCAGTGGGGTGGCGGTAAGTGCTCCCTGCCATATGGTCACTTGGTAACAGTTATCTTGCCGCATGGCTATTTTGGTTTTTTTTTTACCCGCTGCAGTAAAAAGGGCCCTGGCGTGTGGGAAAAATGGCCCCCGCCACTACCGCAGGGCCCTTTTTCCTGCAGCTTAGTATTAGATTGTGAGACCACTAGGGGCAAAGTACCTGTAAATAATTTGTAAACCACTTTCATTGGGTCACAGAAAGGTGGTATATCAAATGCATTACCCTTACCTTTTATCCATTATAACCCCTCAGATGTAATTTCATAAGAGCCCCTTTCTATCTGCTTTGCACGCAGATATGTTTGATAAAATTATCTCCATGTAAGTGCCCGTGAACTTTAGTGACTTGGTCCTTACAAGGGAAAATCCTTTCATTAATCAAAACTGGTAAAAATGATCTAAGGGAATCATTTTTTATAATGGTGAGGATATATGCAAGTACTGATGTCTCCTAAGGGTCTGTGCTGGGACTCTCTGCAAAGAGAGTAGCTGGTAAAATACCAGCGTTTGCAAATGGTCAAAAATTACTCTGATAGTGAAAAGCTGGAAGGAGGTTCTCTCAAAACTGACTGGGTATCAAAGTGATAGAGGAGTTCAAGCATAGATAAATAGCCAATCATAGAGCTACCTTTGCATTCTGTTTGAAAGTCAGAGTTTCTCAATCATGGCCCATGTCTTCTTTCATTATCTGTCATGAATTTGGATGATATGTTTTGCATGGTATATTTGTCATTATTATGGTGATCCTAATGCATCATGAGAATTAACTGGTGTTATGCCATTTTCAGTTCTCAATAATCTGCATCAAAAGATTAAATTTTCAAAGATTTTTTTTGTTCTTTTTATAAATCTATTAAGCACAGTTTTCCATAGGAGCTCAAAGACAGAATCAGCCGCTAGAGAGTCTGTAAGTCAGACATGAGAAGATGCTTCACAGGTGCACGTTGTAGCTTCAGCCCTAATAAAAGCTTTCAACTTACTTTAGCACTTTTGGGTGACATCAGCACTTTAATTATTCTTAATACAAATCTTTTGTCCCAAGAAGAGGGATTATTCAGTGAAAATGAGAAACCAGTAGATAACACATTGAAATTCAGTGCTAATACATTCTTATAACAAAGCCTGCAACAAGAAAAGAAAATGGTACAAAATTATACCTAGTCCATGGCAAGTGGGAAAACTTTCCCTGGTTCTGTTCAGGTGAGGTATTCTCACCCTTTGTCATAACTGTATGTACAGCAGAATAAATTTCTGCAAGGTTGACTCAGTGGAGCCGAATTAAGCCTCTTGTAGAAGGCTAACTCCTTAAGGAGGACAACGCTGAATATTTTTTAATGAAAGCTTGGGGAATCTTGATAATGCTAAAAAAGAATGACAAGACCCTGATTTTGAGGATTTGTTATTAGATTTTCAAGATTTCCTCCTAACTATCAACCTGTGCAAATGAAAAACTAAATGTTCAGGGGTTTCTTTTTCTGAGCTTCCTCTTCTATGCAGTGGCAAAGCTTATATAAAGTCACAGCATGGGATCCCTGGTTTGCAAACAGTTTCAACTGGATCTGTGATGAGGAGTTTCTCACTTCCCCTAAAGCAGTGCTTCTCAGCCCTCTCCTGCCAGGAATATGCATGAGAGAAATATGTATATATTGCATATCCATTGTATACAAATCTACTCCATGCATGTTCCTGGCAGTAATCCTGAAAACCTGAGTGGCTAAGTGGGCCTCCAGGAGAGGGCTCAGAAGCATTGCCCTAAAGATATGCATTCAAGAAGAAAGTCAGTTTAGCTGTAATTTTCAGATATATGTACTAATCCCTTCTCATACAGCTAGTCACTTCCCTGGACTTACCTTTTGCTCTAGGCTATAATAAAATTGGCTTCACCCTTAGAAGCACAGTGAACTCTCCCTGCAAACAGCAAAAGTAATCTGAATCTGGGGAAACTCCCAAACATTGGAAAGTCAAGGAAGTTTCAAGGACAGTATGAGCTAGAGTCTTACCTTCAGGGACAAGAAGATTTAATTTCTAGCTGGATTAGAGACTGTCATCTCTCCGTTTTTGATGCTGGTTCTGATCATCTGTAAACTCGATTATTGCAATTTTCTCCTCCTTGTTCTCCCCATGTCCCAGATCCACTACTACTACTACTTAACATTTATAAAGCGCTACCAGGGTTACGCAGCGCTGTACAGTTTAACAAAGAGGATAGTCCCTGCTCGAAGGAGCTTACAATCTAAAGGACAAAAAGTACAGTCAATCAAATTGGGGCAGTCTAGATTTCCTGAATAGATGAATAATGGTTAGGTGCCGAAAGCAACATTGAAGAGGTGGGCTTTGAGCAAGGATTTGAAGATGGGCAGGTAGGGGGTTTGCGTATGGGCTCAGGGAGTTTATTCCAAGCATAGGGTGAGGCGAGGCAGAAAGGGCGGAGCCTGGAGCTGGTGGTGGTGGAGAAGGGTATTGAGAGGAGGGATTTGTCCTGTGAGCGGAGGTTACGGGTAGGAGAGTAAGGGGAGATGAGGGTAGAGAGGTAATGAGGGGCTGCAGATTGAGTGCATTTGTAGGTTAATAAGAGAACCTTAAATTGTATGCGGTACCTGATCGGAAACCAGTGAAGTGACTTGAGGAGAGGGGTGATATGAGCATATCGGTCTAGGCGGAAGATAAGACGCGCAGCAGAGTTCTCCAGTTGGTGTAAAACATGGCTATCAGATACTTTCAAGGAAAGAAAATATTTGACCATGTCACCCCCCTCTTCCACTATCTTATCAAATACTTTAAGGTTCTTCTCCTCTGTCACCAGATTCAGCCTTCTGGACTCTCACTTTTCCTTGCAAGTTTCCTACACTCCATGGTGAACTCTTCAGTTTTCCCATCAGTGCCTTCTTCTTGACCCCTTCTATCACCAGATCCATTGGGAGGTCTTGCTTTAACATCAGATCCCATGTAGTTTGAAACAGTTTACCTCTTTATGTTAGATTGGAATCTTCCCTCTCCTCTTTCAAATTTCACCTTAAGGGTCTCATCAGCAAACCCATCCATCTGCTTAATTTACCTTGGTCCAGAATGCAGGGCACCACTGCACTGGAGTGAGTGCACTGACGTTCTCACCTGATGTTCTTTCCACCCCAGTTTTACCTTTATGTTTTATTATATCCGTTCATGCCCTTCACTCCCTCCTGTCTCCAATCACTGCCTTGTCTTTATCTTGCTTTTTGTCCATTTCTGCCCCTTTCCCTCTATTTTCAATTATCTTAGATTAGCTTATTTTTCTACTAATAGGTAGAACATAAAATAGCCATACTGGGTCAGAACAATGGTCCATTTAGCCTAGTATCCTGCTTCCAACAGTGGACAATCCATGCTACAAGTACCTGGCAGAAACCCAATTACAAGTAACAATCCATGCTACCAATCCCAGGGAGCAGTGGCTTCCCCCATGTCCAACTCAATAACAGACTATGGACTTTTCCTCTGGAAACTTGTCCAAACCTTTTTTTTTTTAATCCAGATACTCTAACCACTGTTACCACATCCTCCAGCAATGAGTTCCAGAGTTTAACTATTCTTTGAGTGAGAAAATATTTCTTCCTATTTGCTTTAAAAATATTTTCATGTGATTTCATTGAGTATCCCCTGGTCTTTTTTCTTTTTGAAAGAGCGAAAAGTTGATTCACTTTTACCCATTCTACTCCACTCAGGATGTTGTAGCAAGGGCGTAGCCAGACAGCAGATTTTGGGTGGGCCTAGGCAAGAAGTGGGTGGGCACAAAGTGTTCTCCCCCACCCCCCCATGCCAAAAAAAATATCTCAGCTGGTGGGAAAATGCTTCTCTCCACCTTGGTAGCATGGGCTGAAAACTGAGCATGCACAAGTGCCGGTATCTTGGAGAGTAGCGTTTTCGTTACCATCAGGGAGAAGTCTTCAGCTGGCAGAGCTTGGGATCCCTACCAGCTACTACTAAACATGTGCTACTGTTGGGTGGGCCTGAACCTTAAGTGGGTGGGCCCCGGCCCACCCAGGCCCACCTGAGGCTACGCCACTGTGTTGTAGACTTCAGTCATATCCTCCCCTCAGCTGACTCTTTTCCAAGCTGAAGAGGTTTAACCTCCTTAGCCTCTCCTCATATGGGAGGAGTTTCATTTTCTTTATCATTTTGCTCGCTCTTCTTTGAACTTTTTCTAATTCTATTTTATCTTTTTTGAAATGTGGCAACCAGAATTGAACACAATACTCAAGGTGAAGTTGCACCACGGAGCAATACAGAAGCATTATAATATTCTTGGTCTTATTTTGCATTCCTTTCCTAATAATTCCAAGCATCCTATTTGCTTTTTTGGCTGCCACCACACATTGGGCAGAAGATTTCAATGTATAGTCTATAATGACACCTAGATCTTTTCTTGAGTGCTGACTCGTAAGATGGACCCTAGCGTCAGGTAGCTATGCTTCGGATTGGCCCATATTGACTAACTAGGTTAGAAACTATGTGAGAGGTGATAAAGGGTAATGGTAAACAAAGGGCTTTGTTTACTAAGGTGCGCTAGCTTTTTTAGCACATGCACAAAATTAGCTCACACTTACTGTGTAGGTGCCCACAGGAATATTGTGGGCGCGTACACAGTTAGCGCGCGCTAATGGTTAGTGCACTTTAAAAGCACTAACGCACCTCTAGTGCGGCTTAGTAAATGGGGCCCATAGTTTGATAAAAGAATGTTACCAGTGGGTTGGTGCAGGAATTGGTTCTAGTCCAGTTCTTTTAAATGTTTTTACAAGCAATCTGCAGTGGTGATATTGTGGAAAGTCTGCCATTGCATAGACACCCTGAAAAGTGTAGAAAACATGAGAAAGTATCTATAAAATGCAAGTTGTAAAAACCCAAGGGGATGAAATGCATCTGTGCACAAAACAAAAGAGGAATCTGGGGATGACTGTTTTAATGACTTCAAGGTGGCCAGAAAGGTAGGTAAGGCAATGTCAAAAATCAAAAGGATGCTTGAGTGCACAGGGTGAGCAATAGTCAACAGGATAAAGGAGATGATATTGCCTCTGCAGAAGTATCTGGCAAATCTCATGTGTGTACAGCTCAGAGACTACCCTTTTAAAAGCAGATGGAAGTTGTTCAGAAAGCAGCTACCAAAATGGTCGTCTTCATAAAACATATGTTTATGTTATTGAAGTTCTGTATACCACGGTTTACAGTCTAATTATTTAAAAAAAGAATAAAAGTAGGATAACAATTGTGCTGAAAGAGCTTACAAGTACATAGAATCTTTAAGAGAGAGGGAGGGATAGTAGATGGTATGGATGGGCAGACTGGATGGGCCATATGATCTCTCTGTCTTCATGTTTTCTCTGTTTCTGTGAATAGGAGATTTGCATCTTGGGAGTACTGTGCACATAGTAGGGTATGAACAATCAATGTATTGAGTAGTGAGGCTGGCTGGCCAGTCTTCATTGCCTTAAATGTTAAAAACAAATATTTTGAACTTTATAACCTACAGGCAATCAATAATCCTTTTAATAAAAGGAGTAATGTGATCAGTGACTTTAAGATATTTTTATTTATTTATACACATTTTTACAATTATAACAAACAATCCACATTAACAATAGGCAGGGCTATACCAAATATATGAATTTGATTCAATTCAGCCCCAAATATATTAATTGTATTCAGCTGAATAGTGATTTAAATTTGAATATGAATAATCCATGGTTCTACTGTGCTAAATCCTACTGAAATAAACACTTGATCTCTGATTTCATGTTGCTTCTTTTATAATTTATTACATGAAAGCTCAACGACCATTATTCATATTCATATTTTTCATTATTGGTATTCGGCAGAATAGTAAAATATGCTATTTGGTACAGCTCTAAATAGGTTTGCCCAAAAATGGGATAATACTAGGAAATAACTAGACTATGGCAATGCAGCATATGTAGGGTGCAAAGAAAATATACTGAAATCGCCACAAACCGTTCAAAACACAGCAGCAAAGCTGATTTTCAAAAAATCAAAATATGAAAGAGAAACCACATTGCTCACAAAGCTACACTGGTTCCCAATCAAGGCCAGGTTACTATTCAAAACTAGAACCCTCATTTTCAAAAAACTATATAGCATGGCTCCTGACTACATGGTAGACCTGATCGAAATATCACCAAGAAATGTAAGCCCAGCTGCCAGAAACCACCACCTACCCAAATGTAGAAACACAATCTACAAAACCATCTACACAGCTGGTTTTAGTTACCTGGGTTCCAAGTGGTGGACTTCAACTCCCAAGATCACACGAAACATCACAGACCATCTTTAGTTCAGAAAATAATCGAAAACTTACCTATTCAAGAAATTTTATGGTTAACTGCAAGCATTATGGAAGATCCAATCTAGTCAGATGATCCAGTCCAGTTTGTAACTGTAAAGCAACACTGTAATCGACCTTTGTTTATCAAATGTAAGCCACATTGAACCGAAACTTGTTTGGATAATTGTGGGATAGATGAATGAATAAAGAAATAAATAAACTCAAAAGAAAAAGGAAATAATTCTAACAAAATATCAATTATCCCCTCATGGTCCCCCAAATCGGGGGATCCCTTAGCAATATATAGGAGCACTAAGGACCTCTTTTATCAAGTCATGCTAGCAGCTCCATGTGCAGTAATTCCGACAAAGCCCATTGCTGCGCTGGAACTGCTACCGCGGAAAAGGCCCTAAAGTAGGTAACAGTTAACAAACAAAAGCTTATAGTGCAGGATCAATCATTTACGCCTGTAAATTAAAGACAAAGAAATCACTCTTCTCATTAATATCACTGTCAACCTGTAGGAAATTTAGGGGACTTTTCACTAAGCTGGGATATAAAGTGGCCTGCGCTAGTTTTGGTGCATGAAATTGGCGCACACTGGGCCACTTTTTACTGTGACAGGAAAAATAACTTTTTAAAAAAGGGGCAGTAAATGGCCGTGCGCTAATATTAAAATCATTGTGCGACTATTTACTACCTGACCTCTTACTATCACCTATTTAATAGGCAGTAAGGGCTCATGAGCTAACCCCGTGGTAATCGAGCAGCATGTGGCAAAGTGGCCACACTGAAAATGACTGCCGGGAACACCCTCCGTGGTAGAAAATAGAAAATTATTTTCTACCGCCGGAAACTGCACACACCTTCAGAACTACCGCCAGGCTCCTGCGCTACGGTGGTAGGGCGAGTTGGTGCATGTTACCTGCGCAGTAGCCCTAACACACCTTTGAAAAAGGGCCCCTTACTATCAAGAAACAATTAACAGATCAAAAGTCAGTTCTGAGTCAAGAATGACTCCTAAGATCCTCAGGGAAGATTGGAAGGTGAAATCGTAGTCATTGATTTTAGGTGCCATTGTTGGTATATCACGGCAATCAGTAATCCACACAGAAACACATTTTTCCTGCTTAAATGTTAGATAATTAGTTTCAAGCCACTGAGCAGTATGTGAAAGGCAGTGGCTCAATAGCTGAAGATCTAAAGCATTGGAGTAACAAAATACAGTAGCTGGATATCATGAGCAAACATGAAGAGACTAACTCCTAATGATTGAATGAGTATAATTAGGGACTAGGAAAATGATTAAAAAATAAGAACAGACCTGTAGACACGTAATCCCTGTCTGAAAAGTAGGAAAGGGAAGAAATGGAAGAGTCATTTAAATTCCTCTAAGATATCAATGCACAGTAAAGAGGCCTCTTTCAAAAGAAAGTGGTTGCTGGAATGAGGGGTCATTGGATGAAGGTGCAAGGAGATATGCTCAGGGGCAATCTAAGCAAATCAGGGGAGGCCCAGTGGTATCTGATGCCATAGGCAAACCTTCAGCCATATGGCCCACCCCACCCCAGAGATAGCTCAAGGCCCTACTCACTTTCTCCTTAGTCCAACAACCCTCTTTCCCCTCTCTACTCCCCACCCAGGTGGTCAGTAAACCCCTTTCCTCTCTCGCCCCCCTCATCTAGGTGACCACCTTCTCCCCTTCACCTCCTTAATTGCCACCCCCTAGTTCCAGTGTTTCTCCTTCCCTTCCCTATCCTCTTCGCCTGGTTCAGCATCTTTTCTCATCTTCCCTCACCACGCACCATGCCCAGAATCCACCACCCCTGCTGGCACCTTATCTTTTACAGGTTATAACAAAGTATACAACTTCAGCATGGGCCATTTAAGTAGAATCTTGTGCTTTCCTGCTGCATTTCCTGTCAGGGGGAGGGCAGGACACAGAGGTGCTTGAGTGTTAGCCTCTACTGATAGGTTCCACACCTGCGCTGAGTACATTTGCAGCAGCCAGGAAGAGGTAGGGTGGCAGCAGTGGAAAGGAATAAAGGGTGGAAGATGAGGTACCGCTGTACTAGTGCACCATTGGTCTCCATATGTTACTATCCTAGGCAGATATCTAGTCTGCCTAGTAGCAGAGCCAATCCAAAGGAAATGATTGAACCAAGAACATTATCTGAATTCAAGAAAGCATGATCTCTGATGGAGAAGAAGGGATTGTAGATTTGAGTGGTTAATGGAGATGGGCAGACTGAATAGGCTATATTGTGTTTTTCTGTTTCATGTTCTCTGTTTTTATGTTTTCATGTAGTTTTCATGTAATGTGCACAACATTTAACCACTCAATGGGAGGAGGAAGGGAGATTGTAATAATGAGAATTTCTTCTAATTCTGAAAGTTAGAGAATATTTTTGAATATAGTTTTAATGTGGTCAATATTCAGTGACACTTATCTAGGTAGAAGCATCTCCTACCCAGATAAAGGAAGGGAAATGGGACTTGATATACCGCCTTTCTGTGGTATTTTGCAACTACATTCAAAGCTGTTTACATATATACAGGTACTTAAGTGTCACTCTCTAGGAGCAGTCACTAATTTTCAACAGCATTACCTGGATAATGAGACTGAAAATTTCCACCAACCACCCTGGTGCTATCCAGATAGTGCTGGGGCAATTAGGGGTGGAGCTAAGGTGCAGGTGGGAGTTACCCAGTTAGTAATGATATTCAGTTCACTAATTGGATAGCTATCCTGATAAGGTTAGGTTAGCAAAAAAAGGGAATCCGGGTAGTTATCCATGTACCAGTCTGAATATCACCAATATCCAGATAATATCCTTCCTTGAAATGATGGCAGCTCTAGGATTCGCTCAAGTGATCAAATCTCCAACCCATGAAAAAGGCCATATGCTAACTTGGTGTTCGCAAAAGGGTAGACATCTTTGAACTCAAGATCATTTTATGATCGCATTCTATTAAGGACTACCAAAAACAGAAGGGCCCAATCAAAGTTTGGAAGGAATTTCAAGGCATGAAAAATCTGACTTTTGATAACTTCCTAGAGGCCTTGTTCTACCCCCATGTGGATGACAAGATGATGAGAGTGTTAAAACAGGCTGATATCTGGACTGCACGCTTAACAATGGCATTGGAAAAAACAGCCTCTCTAAAGAAGGTCCTATACTCTGCTCACAAACAGGCCAATCTGAAAGAAAATGGCTCAAATCTTACCTAGACGAAGAAATGCTCAACTGTAAGAAACACATGGCAATGTACCAGCAGGGCTTAACAAATGCCAAAAAACAATATTTCTCTCAACACATTGAATAAGCTGCAAATTCAAATAAGCAGCTATTCAAAATAGCAAACAATCTACTGCAAACCCCACAACAGAACCATCCTTCCCATTCACAACTAACCAGCAATGATTTTGCCACATACTTTGCTAACAAAATTAAAGGTTTCCATCAGGACCTACATACAGACAGTCCCATAAAAACTCTCACCAGCTGACTAGGAGAACATTCCCTCTCTCCCACCATGCACAGTCATCTGGGACATTCAAGGAGGTCACAGAGGAAGCTCTTGAAAACATTCTGAAAGTTCTACAGCTGACAGCCTGCACTCTTGACCCCTGCCCAGCAAAGATAGTATTTGAGCAAGCACATGCCTCATTGAAGGTGCCACAAAAATTGTTAACACCTCTCTTGTGGAAGGGCAGCCACCAACAATACCAAAAGAGCTGTGGTGTGCCCCTTATTTAAAAATAGCTCCCTTGACCAGGAAAGCTTGAAAAATATAGACCAGTCTCTAATATTCCTTTCTTGGTAAAACTTAGAGGACAGTCTACATTTTTTTGTTACATTTGTACCCTGTGCTTTCCCACTCATGGCAGGCTCAATGTGGCAATGGAAGGGTAAGTGACTTGCCCAGAGTCACAAGGAGCTGCCTGTGCCTGAAGTGGGAATTGAACTCAGTTCCTCAGGACCAAAGTCCACCACCCTAACCACTAGGCCACTCCTCCACTCCATTCAACTCAATGATTAGCTAAATGAAAGTAATTGGCTAGACCCGTGCAAATCTGGCTTCAGACTTGGGTATGGAACAGAGACAGTTCTTGTGTCCCTTCTCAATGATCTCCACAGAAATTGTGACAGGGGATCTGCCTCAATACTAGTGATGCTGGATTTCTCAGCAGCCTTTGACACTGTAGATCATAATATCATGCTTATGAGGCTGGCAGAAACGGGTATCAATGACACAGTATTTACATGGTTCAAATCCTATTTGTCAGACAGACAACAATCAGTTCATTTCTAACAACAGCACATCATTAGCTTGGGCACTGAACTGGGGGGGCTCCACAGTAACATAGTAACTTAGTAGTAGATGACAAATAAAGACTTGCACGGTCCATCCAGTTAGCCCAACAGCATAAACTCATACATATGGTATGTGATACGTCATATGTATTCCTGTTTTACCACTCTCATCAACTTTCATCCACATGGGGGTAGAACAAGGCCTCTAGGAAGTTATCAAAA
>NW_021963429.1:0-98761 GCF_901765095.1 Microcaecilia unicolor | reverse complement strand
GTATGTGGAGTTGGGGGAGGGTATGCTTCCGGAGGGGATATGAGTGCTAGAAGGATTGGGCATCCTGCTGTTTGACAGTGGAGTCTCTTCTCTGGGGGAAGGCTGTTGGGAGGGCGGAATGACTAGTGTAATCAGGGCTTTCCTGGCTTGTGGGGTTGGGGAATGGGGGAGGGGTAGTGGGTCGGGGAGGGATGGGCAATAGCTGCAAGGCCATTTCCAGGTAGGGACGGAATGTTAATGGGCTGAATGATGTGGGGAAGCGTAGTATTGTGTTTAATGAACTTTGTAGTTTGAAGTGGAATATTATGTTTTTGCATGATTTGCGAGCTAGAGAGACTCATCTTCTGGGACATAAACAGTTTAATCTTTATGGTACCCGTACTGGAGGGGGGAGGGGGTTTAGTGATTTTGGTTAAGGCTACTTGTGCTTTCTTAGCAGAGGATATGTACAAGGATCTGGCGGACAGGTGTTTAGCAGTGATGGGTAAATTGCAGGGTCATCAGCTTAATTTGATTCATTTATATGCATTTAATTCTGGTCAGGGCCCCTTTTTTAGATCTTTAGTTGAGCCATTATTGGAGTTTAAGAGGCAGGTTATTTTAGGAGGGGATGTTAACTTGGTTCCAGATGGTTTTTCGCATAATTCAAGGGGGAGGGGAGATTATAGCAAGCGGCATAGGAAAGCTTTATTGCATCTTATTGAGAGATTGGATTTGATTGATATGTGGTGTCTTTCTCATCCCACTCAGAAAGCATACACATTTTATTCTCACCCAGTTGGAACATATACTGGAATTCATTAGATTTGGTGCCGGGGGGGTGGGGGGGTGGGATTGTGGGATTCTGTTCAGGATACACACATTGATTCCATTCATATTTCAGATCACTCACTTGTGTGGGTGGAGTTATTATGGGAGGGGGTACACTGTACACTAAGGTATTGGAGGCTGAATAAATGCTTATTGAGCGATCAAAAGGTTTCTGATGACATCAAAGAAGTTGTCCATACTTATTTGCTGAATAATGATGATGGGCAAGTTTTGGACAGTTTTTTTTTTTTGTTACATTTATACCCTGCGCTTTCCCACTCATGGCAGGCTAAATGCGACTTATATGGGGCAATGGAGGGTTAAGTGACTTGCCCAGAGTCACAAGGAGCTGCCTGTGCCTGAAGTGGGAATCGAACTCAGTTCCTCAGTTCCCCAGGACCAAAGTCCACCACCCTAACCACTAGGCCACTCCTCCACTCCACTTTCAGATGCCCTTATGGTGGTGGTACGGGTCATTTAGTGAAAAAAAGAGAGGGATCAGAGATATTTGCAATTGCGAGAATGCTTGCTCTCTTTAGAACAGTGACATCAGTGGTCTCCTAGTGTGTTGGTTTGGAGGGAATTGAATTTGGTTTGCCCGTAGTTGGGGGGTGGTAGTTTGAATCTGTAGAATTTATGCGTCAGAATAAGAGATAGAGAATGTTTGGATTTAGCCAGATTTCTACTAAATAGAAAGCAGACTCAGCTGATTAGGAAAATCTATCGTCTGGGAATGAGTTTGTTTACATTAGAATGTGATTTTTGAATTTTTACCAGAAGTTGTATCAGAAGCAAGAAGGGGGTTCTGATGAGGCTATTGCTAATTATTTAGCCCGAGTGATTTTCCCTACTTTTTGGAGGAGGATCAGAACCGTTTGGATGCTCCTATAACACCTACAGAGATGAACTGGGCAATCCGTAACCTGAATTTGGAAAAGGCACTGGGTTAGACAGGTTCTCGACCAAATTTTATAAGACTTTTGGGGAACAGGTCGGAGGTCTTTTTGGTCTGAGTGGGTAATGGATTGCTCAAGAATAATTTTCTTCCCCCTAGTATGCATGAGGCTGGCATTACAGTGTTATTGAAACCAGGGAAGGATCCAACAAGTTATTATTATTATTATTATTAGCATTTGTATAGCGCTACCAGACGCACGCAGCGCTGAACACCTGACACAGAGAGACAGTCCCTGCTCAATAGAGCTTACAATCTAAAGATACAGACAGACAAGTGTCAGGTTCTCAGGTTCAGAGCCCGCGGGGCTGGGCTCTGGAGCAAACGGGCTGCTGACGAGGAGCGACAGCAGCAGGCAAAAACCCACCAACCAACACTGGGTAAGCACACCGGCAGGGACTGCAGGCACTGCCCAGCGAACCGGAACACATGGACTGGAATCCCCCGGACTGGAGGACACAGGACTGGAACACTGGACTGCAATCCCCCGGACTGGAACACACTGGACTGGAGCACACCAGACTGGAACACACACCGGACCGGAACACACTGGACTGGAGCACACTGGACTGGTCCCCCGGACTGGAGGACACATGACTGGAACACGGGACTGGAGCACACTGGACTGGTCCACACAGCTTCACCTGCACTTAGCTACTAAGCCCCCCAGGAGTTGAGCTCATGGGTTCGAGTAGCCGGCAGGACTTACTGGACGACACAGGGACCAGGACTAGAACAAGCTGTAACTGAAGTGCACCTAACTCCTAAAGTGACCAAAAGTGTTCCTAAGCCCAGCACCAACAGAAAAGCTCCCAAGCCCTCCACTAACAGCAGTGCTCCCAACAGAAACTAACAGGGGTGCCCCTACGCCCTACACTAACATAAGCAGGGAAACCACAAGGGAAAAGGAAGGGAAGACAAATGCCAGACCTAACACTGGTACTTCCTAAGCACCAAGCTGCAGCAGCTAAACATGGGTTCTCACCCTGGTGCTTCCTAAGCACCCAGCTACAGCAGCTAACCACAGGTCATGAGGAAAAGCGGGGCAAGCACAAGGAAATAAGCAGGAAAGCCAAATACCCAAATAACAAAAGGTGCTTCCTAAACACTTATAACAAGGGTGCTCCCAGCACCAAACTCCAGCACTGCACTAACAGCAGTGCTACACCGTAACAAAAGGGAAAAACAGGGAAGTCAAACACACAAGTCTCAAGTGCACACTGCACTAAACTAACCTGGACCTAAAGCAAGTAGCCAGAAGCAAACGTTGCGAAGGCCCTGAAGGAAAGAACCCACTTCCTTATCAAGGCCCTCCCAGATAATGTCACTCTCCCTAGAGCCAGGCAGAACACATTCAAACCCCGAGAGGCCCAACCCACAACAATGCAACACCGTGACACACTTGAAGCCAGTACCCAAAGAGAGTTAGAGCAACTCAGACCACACCCACAGCTGTAGTGAAGTGAGACAATTAACCCTATGCTGCTGGAAGCTGCCAGCACAGAGAGACAGAGCCAGCTCAGACAGAACAGACAAAAGAAACAGAAGCCAGCTAAGAAGCTGACTCCCAGGAAAGAGGTAAGTTTGAGAGGGGTTCAGACCCCAATCATAACAACAAGACAGTTAAGGGCGCACTTTCCACTGCGACTGTCCCTGCTGCCTTTAAACATGCTGTGGTCACACCTCTCCTTAAGAAGCCTTCACTCGACCCTACTTGTCCCTCTAATTACCAACCCATCTCCCTCCTTCCTTTTCTCTCCAAATTATTTGAGCGTGCTGTTCACCACCGCTGCCTTGATTTTCTCTCCTCACATGCTATTCTTGACCCACTACAATCTGGTTTTCGCCCTCTCCACTCAACCAAAACTGCGCTTACTAAAGTCTCCAATGACCTATTACTGGCTAAATCCAGAGGTCAATATTCCATCCTCATTCTTCTTGATCTTTCCGCTGCTTTTGACACTGTCGATCACAGCATACTTCTCGATACCCTGTCCTCACTTGGATTCCAGGGCTCTGTCCTTTCCTGGTTCTCTTCCTACCTCTCCCTCCGCACCTTTAGTGTTCACTCTGGTGGATCCTCTTCTACTTCATAGGCACCCCGTATAAGAGGCTTGGGGAGGCTAAGCCTCCCCAGCCCGCCACTGCCCCTCCCCCCCGCCGCCGTACCTTTAAATATTACAGTTTTGCTGGAGTCGTGGGCAGCCGGCATTGAAGACATCGGCAGGCTTACGCCGGTTCCAGCAGCCTTCCCTTCCCTCGTTGCAAGTCGGATGATGGCTCCGCCCTCTTCTGACGTATTTCCTATATCTACGAGGGTGGAGCCATCATCCGACTTACAACGAGGGAAGGGAAGGCTGCTGGAACCGGCGTAAGCCTGCCGATGTCTTCAATGCCGGCTGCCCGCGACTCCAGCAAAACTATAATATTTAAAGGTACAGCAGGAAGGAAACAGGGCAGACGGGAGAGGAGGGTTGCTGCACATGGTGGAAGAAGGGGAGAGGAGGGTTGCTGGATGGAGGGAAGGGGAGAGGAGGGTTGGGACATGGTGGAAGAAGGGGAGAGGAGAGGGCAGGGGAGAGGAGGGTTGATGGAGGGAAGGGAGAGGAGGGTTGCTGGACATGGTGGAAGAAGGGAGAGGAGGGTTGCTGGATGGAGGGAAGGGGAGAGGAGGGTTTCTGGACATGGTGGAAGAAGGGGAGAGGAGGGTTGCTGGATATGGTGGAAGAAGGGGAGAGGAGGGTTGCTGGACATGGTGGAAGAAGGGGAGAGGAGAGGGCAGGGGAGAGGAGGGTTGCTGGATGGAGGGAAGGGGAGAGGAGGGTTGCTGGACATGGTGGAAGAAGGGGAGAGGGCAGGGGAGAGGAGAGTTGCTGGACATGGGTGGATGGAGGGGAGGGTAGGGGGGAGAGGAGGGTTGCTGGACATGGAGGGGGAGGGAGGAGTGAGGAAGGAGATGAGATAACAGAAAAGGAAGAGAGTAGAAAAACTGCACATGGATGAAGAAAATAGGCAAAAGCTGGATCCACTGGACAGTCAAGTTTGCGGAGGACCCAGCTTTTATTTACGGATGTAGGACAAGAAATGAAGAAGAAAGGTGGAAAGTAAACAAATAAATGGAAAGGAAGCCCTGGAAACGGAGTTAAGAGGACAGATAGCAGCAGCATCGGATACTGGGCCAGCACAATCAGAAAAACAAAGTCACCAGACAACAAAGGTAGAAAAGATCATTTTATTTTCATTATAGTGTTTGGAATATGTCCACTTTGAGAATTAGGTGTTCAACATTAAAAGTTTATTTACTTATTTATGACATTTTATCCCACATTAAACATGAATTCGGATGTTTTGTGGCTCTACATGAGAATTGTGATATTATGATCCCTTATTTCAATATCGTTGATGGTCTACATTTTCCGTATGGGTGGTATATTGGTGTATTAGGTTCTGCCCAGTGTAATATTTATGGTACAGTAAGGTTCAGAGTGTGTTTTTGCACAAAGTTGTGCATAGTGTTTTGCAGTTGAGCGATTGTGGTTAGTATATGCTTTGAGCAACCACTTTATTCTTTGACATATGATACATAGCTAATATCTAAATTTAATAAAAGGCATTAATTGTGACATTTTTTTTTTTTTTTCTGTGTGTGATCAGACAATTATGGATTTAAGCTCCTCCCCAAACAGTTGGGCCACCGACCGCCTATGTTCTACTTCTATCCCTCTGCATGTCGGTGTACCTCAGGGTTCTGTTCTTGGTCCCCTCCTCTTTTCTATCAACACTTCTTCCCTTGGTTCATTAATCTCATCCCATGGCTTTTCCTACCATCTCTATGCTGATGACTCCCAAATCTACCTTTCTACCCCTGATATCTCACCTTGCATCCAAACCAAAGTTTCAGTGTGCTTGTCTGACATTGCTGTCTGGATGTCTCAACGCCACCTGAAATTAAATATGACCAAAACCGAGCTTCTCTTTTCCCCCCCAAACCCACCTCCCTGTCCCCCCGTTTTCTATTCTGTTGATGGCTCTCTCATTCTCCCTGTCTCCTCAGCTCGAAACCTTGGGGTCATTTGACTCTTCTCTCTCCTTCTCTGCTCATATCCAGCAGATTGCCAAGACTGTCGTTTCTTTATTTACAACATCCGTAAAATCCGCCCCTTTCTTTCCGAGCACCTACCAAAACCCTCATCCACACCCTTGTCACCTCTCGTTTAGACTACTGCAATCTGCTTCTTGCTGGCCTCCCACTTAGTCACCTCCCCTCTCCAGTCGGTTCAAACTCTGCTGCCCGTCTCATCTTCCGCCAGGGTCGCTTTACTCATTACCCTCTCTCAAGACCCTTCACTGGCTCCCTATCCGTTTCGCATCCTGTTCAAACTTCTACTAACCTATAAATGTGCTCACTCGCTGCTCCCCAGTATCTCTCCACACTCGTCCTTCCCTACACCCCTTCCCGTGCACTCCGCTCCATGGATAAATCCTTCTTATCTGTTCCCTTCTCCACTACTGCCAACTCCAGACTTTGCGCCTTCTGTCTCGCTGCACCCTATGCCTGGAATAAACTTCCTGAGCCCCTACGTCTTGCCCCATCCTTGGCCACCTTTAAATCTAGACTGAAAGCCCACCTCTTTAACATTGCTTTTGACTCGTAACCACTTGTAACCACTCGCCTCCACCTACCCTCCTCTCTCCTACCCGTTCACATTAATTGATTTGATTGCTTACTTATTTATTTTTTTGTCTATTAGATTGTAAGCTCTTTGAGCAGGGACTGTCTTTCTTCTATGTTTGTGCAGCGCTGCGTACGCCTTGTAGCACTATAGAAATGCTAAATAGTAGTAGTAGTAGGAAGTACTGGGTGAGAAGGAACAAGGGGAGGGCAATTGAGTAGTGGCTAGGAGCCAAAAGCAGTGGTGAAAAGGTGGATTTTCAGCATAGATTTGAAAGCAGGTAGAGATGGAGTTAGACGTACAGGCTCAGGAAGTCTATTCCAGGCATAAAGTGCTGTGAGGGAAAAGGAACGAAATCTGGAGTGAGCAGTGGAGGAGAAAGGGGACGACAAGAGAGATTGTCCAGTGAGCGGAGTTCACGGGGAGGAATGTAGGGAGAGATGAGAGTGGAGAGGTAATGGGGGGCTGCAGAATGGATGCATTTAAAGGTCAGTAAGAGAAGTTTAAACTGTATGCGGAAGCGGACAGGGAGCCAATGAAGTGACTTGAGGAGTGGGCTAGTGTGGGTATAACGATTTTGGCGGAAATTAAGTCGTGCTGTAGAATTTTGGACAGACTGGAGAGGAGAGAGATGACTGAGTGGAAGACCAGTGAGAAGCAAATTGCAATAATCCAAGCGAGTGGTGACAAGGGTTTGGATAAGGGTTCTGGTAGCATATTCAGAAAGGAAGGGGCGAATTTTGCTAATGTTGTAGATAAACGACAGGTTTTGGCGATCTGTTGAATATGCGCAGAAAAGAAGAGCGATGAATCAAAGATGACTCCAAGGTTATGAGCCGAGGAGACAGGGAGGATGTGAGAGCCATTAACAGAGATAGAGAATGGGGGAAGAGGGGAAGTGGTTTAGGGGGAAAAATGAGAAGTTCAGTTTTAGTCATGATTAGCTTCAGATGGTGTTGAGACATCCAAGCAGCAATGTCAGACAAGCAGGATGAAATTTCGTCCTGGATTACGGTTGAGATTTCAGGGGTGGAGATGTAGATCTGAGAGTCATCTGCATAAAGATGGTATTGAAAGCCATGGGATGAAATCAGGGTACCAAGAGAAGAGGTATAGATGGAGAAAAGGAGGAGTCCAAGGACAGAACCCTGTGGGACACCAACTGAAAGCGGGATGGAAGTTGAAGAGGGAACCGCCAGATTGAACACTGAAAGTGCGAAGTGAGAGGTAGGAGGAGAACCAGGAAAGAACAGAGCCCTGGAAACCAATCGAGGATAGCGTATCTAGGAGTATGGTGTGGTCAACAGTGTCGAAAGCAGCAGATAGTTCAAAAAGGATAAGGATAGAATAGAGACCTCTGGATTTAGCCAGCAGCAGGCCATTAGAGACTTTGGTAAGTGCAGTTTCAGCAGAGTGAAGAGGGCGGAAACCAGATTGGAGTGGGTCAAGAATAGGTTAAGAAGAAAGGAAGTCAAGACAACGGCGGTGCACACCGCGTTCAAGTAATTTGGAGAGGAAAGGAAGAAGGGAGATGGGGCAATAGTTGGAGGGATAGGTAGGGTCAAGTGAGGGTTTTTTAAGGAGTGGAATGACAACAGCATGTTTGAAGGCCATAGGAACAGTTGCAGTGGAGAGTGAGAGATTAAGAATGTGATAGATGACAGGGATGATAGTAGGAGAGATAGTAAGTAGATAAGGGGATGGGATCAATGAACAGGTAGTACATTTGGAGGAGGAAAGAAGAAGGGCAGTTTCCTCAGTAGAAACTTCAGAGAAGGAGGAAAAAGAAGGAGAGGAAGGAGAGTAGGGGGTGGGACTAAGGGAGAGAGAGGTGGGGAGGGTTTGGATGAAAATTAAGGTTAATCTTACGGATTTATCATGGAAGTGCTCAGCTGAGGTCTGAGGAGAAAGAGAAGGGGGAATTGGGGACGGAGGCACTTTGAGAAGAGAGTTCAGTGTGGCGAAGAGAAGTCGAGGTTAGAGCCAAGGGAATTTGTCAATTGGGTGAAGTAATCCTGTTTGGCCCATGAAAGGGCAGACTGGAAGGAGTTAAGCATGAATTTGAAATGAATGAAGTCGGCAGGGGTGCGGGATTTATGCCAAGAACGTTCAGCAGAGCGGGCACAAGAACGAAAGTAGCGGATTTTAGAGGTCAGCCAAGGCTGGGGTTTGGTACACCTAGTGGGACGGGGCATGGGAGGGGCAAGAGTGTCCAGCGCAGAGGAGAGAATAGTATCATAGGAAGAAACGGCTTCACTGACAGATTTAGATAGAGTGGTGGAAGAGAAAAGGTTAGAGACACAAGAGGACAGAATAAGGGGGTCTATAGCTTGAAGATTCCTAGATGTGGGGGTTGAGATTGGGTGGGACTGGGGAGGAGGGTGCTTAAGTGTGAAGGTTAATAGGTGATGGTCAGAAAGGGGGAGAGCTGAGGAAGAGAAGCTGGAGGGGAAGCAGTTAGAGGAGAAGATAAGTTCGAGACAGTGACCATTTTGGTGGGTAGGTGCAGAGGAGCACAGCTGAAGATTGAATGAGGACGTTAAGGCAAGAATTGGGAAGCATAAGAGTCAGAGGAATCATCAGTGTGGATGTTAAAGTCACCTAGGGATGGAGGGGGATGTAGGTTCAAGAAAGAAGGAAAGCCAGGCGTCAAAGTCATTGAGAAAGGATGAAAGAGACTTATCAGGGGGTGATAAATGGCTGCCAGTCGGAGAGGCAGAGGAGTGAAAAGGTGGATGGAGTGGACTTCAAAGGACAAAAAGCAGTGAGATTGGGGTGGAAGAAGAGGTTGGAATTTGCAGGAGGGAGTGAGTAGCAATCCAACGCCACTGCCGCAGCCAGCAGGGCGAGGGGTATGAGAAAAAAGATAACCACCATGGCAAAGAGCTGCAACAGAAGTAGAGTCATCAGGGGAGAGACAAGTTTCAGTTAAGGCAAGTAGATGGAGGGAACGAGAAATGAAGAGGTCGTGAATGTAGGGAAGTTTATTGCAGATGGAACGGGCATTCCATAGGGCGCAAGAGAAGGGTAAGGAGTAAGGGGGAAGAAGAGGAATAGAGATGAGTTAGAGATGTCACGATGTGGCCTGCATAAGTAGGAAGAAGGCAGAGAGGAGGATTGGGATTGATGTCACCAGCTGAGAGTAAGAGAAGGAATAAAAGAGAGCGGAGGAGAGTAGGAGAGGTGTGGCCACGAAGGCGTCGAAGGCGAGAGGTACACAGGTAGAATGGGGAAGGCACAATGGAGGGAAGAAAGAGATGAAGATTAAAAGCTGAGAAGGAGGAAGGGGTGGGGGTATAAGAGAAGGTGAGGTGATAAAATCAGTGGATGGGCAGTGAGTTCCTGTAATGGACAGTGGTGGGGGGTGAGGGAAAAGATTGGGAAGGGATAGGGCTAGGAAGAGAATGTGTATAGGGGCCATAATAAAGTCTGAGGTACTTTCAGGTGCTAGGTGGGAACAGTAGTTGAACTTTCAGGTGATAAGTAGAAACAGCAATTGAAACATCAGGACAATAGCTGATGGAAGGAAGGATGGAGTCGAGGCTGAAGACAAGCAGTACTGGAACTAGCTGGAGCAGAAGGACCGAAGGCTGGAGCAGATGAGGCTGAAGACGAGCAGGACTGGAACAGGCTGGAGCAGAAGGACCGAAGGCTGGAACAGGAGGACAGAAGGCTGGAGCAGATGAGGCTGAAGACGAGCAGGGCTGGAGCAGATGAGGCTGAAGACGAGCAGGACTGGAATAAGCTGGAGCAGAAGGATCAAAGGCTGGAACAGAAGGACCGAAGGCTGGAGCAGATGAGGGTGATGACGAGCAGGACTGGAGCAGAAGGACCGAAGGCTGGGGTTGAGGATGCAGGCAGGAACAGGTGATGTAGACTGGGGCAAAGGACAAAGGCATGAACAGAGGATTCAGGTAGGGTAGAGGAAGCAGGCAGGAACAGATGATTCAGGCAGGGTAGAGGACACAGGCAGGAACAGATGATTCAGCATGGGTAGAGGATGCAGGCTGGGCAAGGACAAAGGCAGGAACAGATGATTCAGGTTGGGTAGAGGACGCAGGCAGGAACAGATGAATCAGGCTGGGTAGAGGACGCAGGCAGGAACATGATTCAGGTTGGGTAGGGGACGCAGGCAGGCCTGGGTAGGGGACGCAGGTAGAAGCGAATAATGAAGGCCGGGGTTGAGGATGCAGGCAGGGACAAATGATGCAGACCGGGGTCGAGGATGCAGGCAGGGACAAATGATGCAGACCAGGGCAAAGGACATAAGCAGGAAACAGGTGATTCAGGATGGGTAGAGGACGCAGGCAGGAACAGATGATCAAGCTGGGTAGAGGACGCAGGTAGGAACAGATGATTCAGGCCTCAAGAGGCTGAAGAGTGAAGTGGTAGACGAGGTGGTTAACAGGACATGCACCAGTACGGTCTTGGTCTCATAATTCTAGGCTGCTGGCATCCGGGCAAAGTCACCATGTGGTCAGGATATTGGGCCTGGAAAGGGCGTCCGCCGGCTACCGCCTGAGCCAAGGGTCAGCCACAGGTCACGCTCACCTTTCGCAGCAGATCAGCACTTCAGATGATACGGTGAGTGGAATTGCCGACCGACGGCCCAGCACCAAAGGGCGTAGTGAGATTTAAGATTGTGGAATCCTCCAGAAGAGTCACCCAGGCGAGGAGCGCGGGGGGGTGGAAACTCACATCGGTCACGCTCCTACAATGAGAATGGCATTTTCACCGGTTGCGGCCAGCAATGATTTATAATCTGGCGTCGTGATCGATTTGGGCCATCACTCGCAACACAGGTCTCAGTAAAAAAAAAAAAAAAAAAACGCCACCTTAGGTGAGATGAGCAGTGCTGTCGGATGATCACTACTAGGTAGATGTGGACGTTGCTGCGGGAGGATAAGGCGCTACGGTCGGTCAATCGGTCAGTTAAAGTATTACCTGCTGCATCCCTAAGTCGGTTGTAAGGGATTCAGGCCCAGAGCTTGCGGTAGTGTGGTAATGCCGCTTACGCAAGTCAGATGAGCACTACTACGGTAGGTATGGACGCTACTGCGGGTGGATAAGGCGCTTCAGTCGGTCAGTCTGTCAATCAGAGTGTTATCCACTACGACCCTAAGTTGGTTGTAAGGGATTCATGCCCGGAGCTCAAAGTAAAGCGACCAAACTAGTCAGACACCATCTTGCGTCTATATAGTTTTATAGACTGATTTCACGTCTCAATATAGAGTAGAGAGATGTGGTAGCCATGTTAGTCCACTTTAAAAGCAGTCAATAGAAATAGAATAAAATAAAACCTAGAAAAGAAAATAAGATGATACCTTTTTTATTGGACTAACTTAATACATTTTTTGATTAGCTTTCGAAGGTAGCCCTTCGTCAGATCAGAAAAATCTGATCTGACGAAGAAAGGGGTACCTTCGAAAGCTAATGCTTATTTATTTATTTATTTCATTAGGATTTATTTACCGCCTTTTTTGAAAGAATTCATTCAAGGCTGTGTACAGTAAGAATAGATCAAAACATGAGCGGGAGGCAATTAGAGCAGTAAAATATTCGAACAACAATACAAAGTATGGCATGGTTATACTACTTGTAATGACAACATAATATGTACTAGAACATTATAATTGGTAGTGAAGGGTAAGGCAAAGTACAGTGATTGATTTGAAGAAAGTTGCACATGAGGTCAGAGAGATGGTTAAAACATGTCCCACTGTAGTATGTGCAGCCCGAGTCACTCCTTGTGTGTGTGAGTGAGACTAACGAGTTAGTTATTTCTTCCAGTAAAGGTCTGGTTGAAGAGCCAAGCTTTCACCTACTTCCTGAAGTAGAGATAGTCTTGTGTTAAGTGAAGCCTTTCAGGCAATGCATTCCAGATTGTGGGGGCTACTCCGGAGAAGGCTCGCTTGCGGGTATCACATCGTGTAATGTCTTTTGGAGAGGGTGTAATTAGTGAAAGTCCTTGGGAGGACCTTAGTGTCCTTGGCTGTGTGTGGAGGATCATCCTATTCTTCAGATACTCGGGGCCATTTTCTTTCAGGGCCTTGAAGATCAGACATAGAGTTTTAAATTTGGCCCTGTATTGTATTGGTAGCCAATGCAGTTTTTGCAAAAAATGGTGTGATGTGGTCACGTCGCTTGCAACCTTCTATGAGTCTTTTTGCTGCATTCTGAATCAACTGGAGCTGGTGCAGGCCCTGTGTAGTCAGACCATTGTATAGTTCATTGCAGTAATCTAGTCTTGATGTTACCATGGCATGCACAACTGGGATAAGATTTACCTTCTCGATGTAAGGAGAGAGGCAGCGTAGCTGTCGCAGATAGTAGAAGCAGCTCTTGCCAGCAATAAGGTTGGTGTTACTGTGGGCACCAAAGTGTAAGGTGCTCCAGTGCCAGGTTACAATACTATTCTATAATGGCACATGGGCACCCAGATGCTGTTACAGAATAGGCGTTCCTGGTGTGGCATCAGGAAGTGCCACCTAAATGTAGTCAGTATGCTGGATAGAGGTCTGACTCACATTTATTTATTTATTAGGATTTATTTACCGCCTTTTTTAAGGAATTCACTCAAGGCGGTGTATAGTAAGAATAGATCAAACATGAGCAGTAGGCAATTAGAGCAGTAAAAATATTCGAACAATACAAAGTATGGCATGGTATACTACTTGCAATGAAAACACAATACGTAATAGAACATTATAACTGGTAGTGAAGGGTAAGGCATAGTTGTAACATATAGATGGGTAAGAAAATAGGAAGAATTAGAAAGTAAGTTGGCTGATTTGAAGAAAGTTGCACATGAGGTCAGAGAGATGTGCTAGGGTAGGAGTGATGCTCATGATTAGGAAATGTCCACTGCCTCAGATACAATGTTGAAGGTTTGGTCATTTTATTTAGATGGTAATGCCTTCAAACTATCCACTCCTTGATTTTGTCATTGTCCTGTTGGAGATTAAACCCCTAGCTTCTCACGCCTCCCTCAGGAAATGCTTTGCTGTGTTACAAGCAGATCACTGATTCTATCATGGCACTAGGCAAAGGTGATGCATTCCTTGTGAGATTCAAGCTGTTTGCTGTTATTTTTAAAGATTTTGCTGTCGTTATAGGTCCTTTCAAAAGGACCAAGCCATCCTGAGGGCTGTGCAAGGGGGGGGGGGTGGCTGTAGAGGTTGCAAGGGAGATTGGGGGGGGGGGGGGAATGCAAAATTCCTTCTCATCTGCAGTGGGCAGGGCGGTGCAGTAGGGGGCATGTTGCAAAGGCTGTGATTCTGGCTCAGGGCACACCTGCCTGAAATGACCCCAAGACTAAAATGTAAGTTTTGATGGTTTGAACTTGGATTTAATTAATTGCCTCCAATCCAGAACTCAAGTTGGGAACAGTGGTTATTTCTCTGTCCATAGAAGTTTTATCATCTAAATTTGGATGGTGAAGGATGAAGTGACATGCCCAAGTTCATGGAGAGTATCGGTGGGATAAGCTGGATTAAAGCTCTTGGTTCCCAGAGTTTCAAGCCACTTTCAGTGCTGTCAGTTCTACTGAGCTAGCCAGAGATGCCCAGCTCCTCTCACTTAGCACTTTATGCTGTCACTCGCCTTATAGAAATAGAATGAACTGAGGTTTTCTATTAAACAAGCAGCCATGAATTGGATCTCATACAGCCAGACTGTAGATGTTGGCAAAATTGAATATCTTGCACTGTTTCTGTGTTTTAGGGAAAGGTTTTTCCACGACTCCGGAAAAGAAACAGCACAAATAAATCTGTGGATCTGGAGGAGAACTTTGATGATGAGATGGCAGCAGACTACGTCTTCAGGATCATCTGTGCAGGGCACAGGCACGGTAACAGTATGTTCTGCATTTCTTATCGGTTTCATCTCTGTGTTGTTCTCTGCAAAAGGAGGATTTGAGAGCTGAGAAGGCAAAGTTAGCACGGTTTAAAAAAGATTTGCATCATTTCCTAAAAGAAAGGCCCATAAGCCATTATTAAGATGGACTTGGGAAAACCCCTTATTTCCATGATAAGCAGCATAAAATCTGTTTTACTCTTGGGATATTGTAACCTGGACTGGCCACTGTAGAAAACAGGATACTAGGCTTGATGGACCTTCGGTCTGCCCCAGTATAGCAACGCTTACATTCTTATATTTTATATTCTCTGAAAATAATGTTTTGGTGGCTAATAGTGCTTTTAAAAATAAATTGATCATATTGAAGGAAGTTCTCTGAGGGAAAGCAAGTGACCGCCAGTTCTTGGAAGCTGGTATTCACCTCGCCAGATAAAGTGGTTTTTCAGTGATCTTTTCTTTAATGCATATTACGAGTGGGTACATGTGGAAATGAGTAGGAAAAATGCCACCACGAGGCCATGCCTCTTCCTTTTGCATAGCTTCTGGAGAGCCAACTTGCCCGTTAAAAATGTTCCAAACCAATCTGTGCTGTTTTGCAATAACGTCTTGGTCCTGGGGAAAGCTGCAGTGATTGCTGTATGACTTCAGGTTCATCCACTGATCGGAGCTTAAACAGTAGTTTTCAAATTGCCAGAATATCTACAGTGCAGACTTAGCACCAAAATCACTTCTGGGAAAAGCACCAACACACATCTGCACATTCTTTTTATATGGGTATTGCATGCTTTGAAAAAGTGTGTCCATGTTTCCAAATGCTGTGCCCAGACACTTCCCCCAGACGTGTTCCTAGGGGGACTGTGAACAAGAAAGCAAAAGCGTCCCCCAGTCAACCAAATAAAACAGAGAATGACAAAAAGAAGGGGGTAGACCAATGTAGTTCCAACACAGGATATTATTGACAGTTAATCAACTTTATGCAGTTTCTATAGTGACTGGACGCAGCCTGTGTTTTGGCACCACACACGCCCTGCCTCAGGAGTCAACTAATTTCTGCAATATAATGCAACATATATATGACTTGAATCAATTAAAAATGATTTAAAAAATGCAAACAAATTAGCAAATAAAATTATATTAACCTACCATTATTTATTTTATTGATTACAACAGCCTATTTACTCACTTATTTAACATGTATCAAAAGCAGACGATTAAAATTATATACTTAAAAATATGTATACAAAAATGGACACATCAGTAAAACTTCTCACAAAAACCTATGTCACTAAATTTCCTGTGTTGGAAATACATTGGTCTACCCACTTTTTTGGTCTTTCTCCCTAGTGGGACCGTGTGCATAAATTTGCCTGCAGAAGTTAAACTCTATTAGGATGTCCTGCTTCACTGTTCAAGTATTTTCTGAAAGGCTTTTCTGAGCATAAGCCTTTTGTAAAATATGTATAAAGACACTGCAACTGCCATTTAAAAAAGAAGTATGTTGGAAAACAGAGTTTCTTTTTTTTCACTCTCATTCTATATTTGTCTGTGGTATGAGTAAAGCATTTGATATACTGCCGTTCTGTAGTACAACCAAAGCAGTTTACATATTGCATTCAGGTACGTCCTCTGTCTCTAAAAGGCTAGACTTGCCAGCAGGGCCACCGAGAGGGGGCGACAGTCCCGGGCCTCCGGGGGGGGGGGGCCCGCCGCCGCCGCCGCAGTGTGGCCCGCCTCGCTCCGGAACTAACCTTAAGTCTCCTTCTTTCACTTGGCGCAAGCAGCAGCAGGGCAGGCCACTCCTTCCTTCCGTGTCCCACCCTCACCTGACGTAACGTCCGCGAGGGCGGGGCATGGAAGGAAGGAGGAGAGGTCTGCCCTGCTGCGGCTTGCGCAAAGTGAAAGAAGGAGGCTTAAGGTTAGTTTCGGGCCTGGTAGCGGGTGGAGGGGGGGGCCCGGTAACGGGAGGAGGGGGGGCCCGGCGACTTCAGGTGAGCGGCGACATCGGGTGGGGAGGGCCCCAGGGGGTTGTCTTGTCCTGGGCCCGGCTCTCGGCGGCCCTGCTTGCCAGTTGTCACAAGGAGCCACAGTGGGAGTCAAACCCAGTTCCCCTGGTTCTCAGCCCACTGCACTAACCATTAGGTTACTCCTCCACTCCTTTCTACAATTACAACTGATGGGCAGTGTATCAAATCTGAATAAATGTAAATATAATATAGAAGATGGACCTTGAAATGTGGGATAAATCCATCTTGATCCAAAACTTTCACAGATTTAAAATCGTTACAGAAATTTCATCATTGACTTAGAACAGCAGGAAAAGAATCTTTCATTCGTTAGTTTCTGTCCATCTCAGAATCCAACTAATTGTACGTTTAAGTTTTAGTACAATTCATCTATCTTATGTTTATACATTGACCTCTATATATCAGCAGTGTAATTGACATGTTTCAAAGATAACACTTATAAACATCTCTCTTTTTGTACCGAAAGTGTACATTGCTGATATCTAGAGCAGAATATGTCAAAATAAGTGAATTGCATTAGAAATAAGATGTACAATTAATTGGATTCTGAGGCAGTAACTAATATATCCTTAAGATTTGCACCAATCAAACACCATCAAAGAAACTGATTATAGCACTTAGAAATTGTGGCAAATACCAAATCAAAATGCACAACTTCTTAAACACTTAACTCTTTTCAAACCATTACCCACTCACTCATTCCTACATACAGTGTGACCATAATCCCCACATGAACATAAAATAGCCATGCTGGGTCAGACCAATAGAAAGATGATGGCAGATAAGGGCTAAATGGCCCATCCAGTCTGCCCATCCTCAGTAACCACTAACTCCTCCTTTTCCTAAGAGATCCCATGCATATGTCTCACTCTTTCTTAAATACAGACATTGTCCTTGTCTTCATGACCTCCATTGGGAGGCCATTCCAAGCATCCACCAACCTTTCCATGAAAGAGTATTTTCTTAAATTACTCCTAAGCGGAAGAAGTGACGTCACTGGCAGCAATGGTCGCTTGAAAAGTGAGCTCCGGTTCCCCCTGAGATTTAAGCGTGTTTATATCCCATCAAATCGCATCATAAGCAGCACGTCAGCAGGAATAGCGTTGGGAAGGTTAAAAGAATCGATATACAAAAAAAAATTGAAGATGAATCGGTAACCTGACCTATCCCAGTTTGGATTCTCGAATACAACCGCGGACCACATGGTGAATCCTGTGCCAGAGGCCCCACAGCTAACTCAGCGATCAGAGAGCTTGTCCCCGAAAGATCTGTTTGGATCGAATGGTGAGATAGATTGAACGGAGGTAATGCCTCTCAATGAACTTAAAGAATGGTTACAAGAAATTAGAGGTGATTTAAAAGCGGTCCGCGCCATCCTGGCGTCCCTAGGGGTGGATTTACGTGGCGAGATTAGAGAGCTGGAAGGATGAATGGAAGATGCAGAGAACCGCATAGACGAACAAGCAGAAGAAATAAGCACGCTGAACAAACGTTTTTCTGCAACACAAACAGATCTCCAGCAACTCACTGAAAAACTTGAGGACCTCAAAAATCACAGCCATCGACAAAATCTGAGGTTCAGGGGATTGCCTGAGGTGCCGCTGTACCAAGATTGTGAGGCAACACTAAAACAACTGTTTGCCGCGCTGCTTGCTGAGACCAGAGTGGTGATTGATCTGGATATGATTGTGCTTGAGCGTTCTCATTGAACACTAGGTCCTGCAAGAGGTAATCTTCCAAAAGACATAATAGCCTGTTTCCAGGACTTTAAGCTTAAGGAACAAGTGGTGCAGGCAGCGTGCAAAGCTCATAACTTTAAGTGGGACTCTTATGCCTTTGAAATTTATCAAGACTTAGCCTCTGCCACCTTAAAGCGCAGGGCGGCATTGAAACCTGTCACTCTAAAGCTCCGAGAACTGGGGATCAAATATCACTGGAGGTACCCATTTGCCTTAGCCTTTTATAAGGACGGCCGCGTGCATCAGGTGAAATTGATAGACGAAGCTCGATGGGTTCTGCCTGATGGAACTGAGAAGGCGTCTTCATCTGCTTTGCATACCTCTAGAGCATCCTCCTCAGCAGGGCGCCCGCAGTGGCAACGGGTGGAGAAGGGACATAAGCGTCTGCAGCACCAAAAATCTGATGGTCAACCTGCATGACTGAAACTAATATATTTTCTGCTCTATTCAGCACTATGCTCACTGTTTGGTTCGAGATTGTTATGGTTGAGCAGCAGTTGACTGAATTGCTGCACAGTTGGGAATAGTAAACTCAATAAGATGGGATTTATTATCCTAAAAAGGTGAAGGGGAAACAGGGAGAATGTTTTGCTTCCTCCTACTTGTGACCTCTCTGTAATTGGTATGGAGAGGATTTTGATGTTAATGGGGGTGGGGGAGGGAGGGGTTTGGGGACAAGAATGTTAAAGAATACATGTATAATTATAAATCATACGAGTTTAATGTCTTGCTGACGTTGGGGACTGAGAAAGATCATAGAGATGAGGCATTTGGAGGGGGAGAAACTTGCAATATCTTATGTAATGTATTTTCATAAATATGCAGATGTCTAGTATAAATTTGGTAAGTCTGAATGTAAGAGGCCTTAATGTCCTCATGAAACGCCAGTTACTATTTAGGGAATTGGGGCGCTTGAATGCAGATATAGCCTTTATTCAAGAGACGCACTTAAAGCCCACCCACGAATCACACTGCAAACACCGTAAATACCCTAATTAATATTTTGCCTCTAAGAAGGAGGGTGCTAAATCTAGGGGGGTTTTGATTGCTCTTAATGACTCTCAACCTTGGAATAGATATAAAGTTATTAGAGATAAATAGGGTAGATATCTGTTACTGTGCATCTCTCTAGGCAATGTAAAATACACCCAGCTTAATGTTTATGGGCTCAACGCTGATCATGGCACTTTCTTTCAGCAGCTGGACCAAGTAATATTGAAACATAGAACAGGTCTATTGCTGATAGGAGGAGATTTTAATCTAACCCTTAGTCCTTATTTGGATAATTCCACCAAAAGAGTGATATATGCAAAACGAGATTGTGAGCTTTTTCGTGCGTTCCTGGAGAGATGGCAGCTATCAGATTTTTGGAGACAAACTAACCCAAGTGAGCGGGAATATACATGCTTTTCGCAAGTTCATCAGTCTTTTTCATGAATTGACCTTTGGCTGGGGGATGTGGAACTAGGGCATGAGATTCTGGAACATCAGATTATAAGCCGCATGTAGTCAGATCACAACCCTGTAGTCCTGAGGTTTAGTCTCCCGGTCTGGCGGAGAGATCGACCTGAGTGATGGCTGGCTGATTCTATTCTATCAAAAATATCGAATATTTTCCAAATAGAATCCCATATCAAAGAATATATTCAATTTAATGTTAATAATGAGGTATCTTTGGACGTTCTGTGGGATGGGCTGAAGGCAGTACTGCGTGGCCATTTTATAGCCTTGAAGGCTCACATACAATGAGAGCGTAGAAAAGTAGAGGACGTATTGAGGAAAAAACTATTAGAGACAAAGAGAATGCTCTTTGGGAAAGCTAAGCCGCATCCACCGTTGTTATTACAACAATTACGTAAACTACAACAGGAGTTACATGAGTTACAGCTGGCTGATATTGCTGAGCAATTACAACGAACTAGGCAGTGCCAGATTGAATTTGGCAATAAGTCGAGCAAGCTTTTAGCTCATAAGCTAAAGAAACAGGCTTTGCGAAACCATATCTCTAGCTTAGAGTTGCGGACGGGAAAATAACATCAGACCAATCACATATACAACATTGGTTTCAACAATATTATGAGCACCTTTATACCCCTGATGTTAACCCTTCGAGAGAGGAATTATTAGATTATTTAAGCCATATTGAGTTACCAGTACTCTCCGAGGGGGCTCGGCTTCAACTGTCCCGTCCTATTGAACTGGATGAGGTGACTCAGGCGATCCACTCTCTATCTTTAGGAAAGGCTCCAGGCCCGGACGGGTTTTCCAATAAGTTTTACAAGGTTTTTGCAAAAATTTTAAGCCCACTTCTGGTCCGCCTATTCAACTCCTTTAGTGTAGGCCAACCGATACCAAAAGCTTGGAATTTGGCGGCCATTTCTGTAATATTAAAGCCGGGTAAAGACCCTTTGAACTGTGGGTCCTATCGGCCCATCTCGTTGTTAGGGGTCGACTATAAAATCTTTACTAAGATCCTGGCCACTCGCTTGCAAAGGTGCCTCCCGGCTTTGATACATGAAGATCAAGCAGGCTTCATCAGTGGTCGTCAAGCCTTTGATAACATAAGAAGGGCCCTACATCTCATATATTACGCTAGGTCGACAAAGATCCCCATGGGCCTACGCTCATTAGATGCGGAAAAAGCATTTGATAGAGTTCATTGGCCGTTTATGTTTGCAGTGCTAGAAAAGATAGGTATCACAGAACAATTTCTTTCTTGGCTTCATCTCATATATGCAGATCCCTGTGCTTCAGTGAAGATTAACAGTAGGAGTTCTCCCCCATTCCCTCTGTATAGAGGCACGAGGCAGGGGTGTCCTTATCGCCACTGCTTTTTGCGCTGGTGGAGGAATCCCTAGCTTGTTATATTCGAGCACTCCCGAGAATTACGGGATTGTGTGTACAGGGTTTGGAATCGCGAGTCATATTGTTCGCAGATGATATTTTACTAACACTGACTAACCCAGAAACCTCATTTCAAGCCTTATCCTCTACGCTCCAGCAATATGAACAAGTTTCGGGCTTTAAAATCAATATGGAAAAATCGGAAGCTATGAATATTAGCTTGTCCGAAGTCCAAGTACTACATCTAAAGTCCACCTTCCCCTTCCGCTGGTCGAAAAATTCTATTTATCTGGTAGTTAATTTGACATCTGATTTACACAAACTATATGAGGCAAATTTCCCAGGGAAATTGAAAGAGCTCTTTGCGGAACTAGATCGTTGGAAGGGTTTAACGATCTCATGGATGGGCCGTATTAGTTCAATTAAAATGATAATACTTCCTAAACTGCTATATTTATTTATGGCTCTCCCCATCTCTGTGCCAGACAAGTTCTTTAGGAATTTGAGACGAAAGGTTTTTTTCCTATATCTGGAAAAAGAAACCACCCAGGGTGCGTGCAGAAGTGATGTTCCAGAGGCATGAACAGGGAGGGATGGGGGTTCCCTCTTTTGTAGATTAGCAGCCCATCTTCATATTCTAGCAGAGTGGTGCTGTGGCACGAGCAAGCCTTTGAAGATAATTGAGCGGTCGGAGCTTGCCCCGTACCAGGGGCGTAGCCAGACTACAGATTTTTGGTGGGCCTAGGCAAGAAGTGGGTGGGCACCAAGTGTTCTCCCCCCCACAAAAAAAAATATCTCAGCAGGTGTGAAAACGCTTCTTTCCACCTTTTCAGTCTGTAGCAAGCATGTGCAGAAAACAGAGCATGAGCAGGTGCCGGTATCATGGAGAGTACTGTTTTCGTTACCATCAAGGGGAAGTCTTCAGCTGGCTGAGCTTGGGATCCCCACCAGCTACCACCAAATGTGTGCTACTGAGCCCTAAGTTGGTGGACCTGAGCCCTAAGTTGGTGGGCCCTGGCCCACCTGTGGCTACGCCACTGCCTCGTACCATTAAGAGCTATTCCTTGGCTAGCAGATCGTGTATTGAGAAGATTGGCTGACAAGGCCCCACCCCGTCTCCGATGGCCCCTACTGACTTGGGTTGCAACCCGGAAAAAATTTTTGCAAATGTATATTAGGTTTGCTCCGTAATTTGCCCCCGGGTGCTGTGGATCCATGCTTTCGTCTATGGGAAAAACTGGGACTGTGTACACTGGGCCAAGTTTGGGAGGAGGGTGAATTTATCACATTTTATGAGAGGAATATGGCCTCTCACCCAGTCATGCCTTTCAATATCAAAAAAACATAGTAACATAGTAGATGACGGCAGAAAAAGACCTGCATGGTCCATCCAGTCTGCCCAACAAGATAAACTCATATGTGCTACTTTTTGTGTATACCTTACCTTGATTTGTCCCTGTCCTTTTCAGGGCTCAGACCGTATAAGTCTGCCCAGCACTATCCCCGCCTCCAACCACCGGCTCTGGCACTGATCGTATAAGTCTGCCCAGCACTATCCCCGCCTCCCGCCACCGGCTGTGCCACCCAATCTGGCTAAGCTCCTTAGGATCTATTCCATACGCGACCAGCTTCTCATACGTCTGCACGCAGCTATGGAACGCACTACCGAAGGCCATAAAAACAACGCAAGACCTAACCATCTTCCGAAGGCTACTGAAAACAGATCTTTTCAAGAAGGCATACCATAAGCATCCATCTTAATACTAGGGCCAGGGTCGCTTTACTCATACTACCCCTCTCCTCAAGTTGCTTCACTGGCTCACTATCCGTTTTCGCATCCTGTTCAAACTTCTTCTACTGACCTATAAATGTACTCACTCTGCTGCTCCCCAGTATCTCTCCACACTCGTCCTTCCCTACACAGTACTAGGGGACATTTTCTGTTTCTGTGGTGTTGCATTGTATGCAGAGTCTGGCATCTTGGGGGTTCAGTTTAATTTTTGTCTAACTAGAAAGTTTATTATTACTTATTCTATAGTGGATTAGGGTGTATCTGTGTTTGTAAAAAAGACATGGCTTTCAGTTGGCATTGACTGTGCAGGATCAACGATCTGTATTATTCTGCCTGGTTTCGTTTTACAGTAGGTGAATTGATGTTCTAGTGCTCACTGTAGTGTTTAAGATGCTTTCCTTTTCCTTGTGTGACTCATAGAAATTACTGCTTATGGTATGGTAGAATTGCTGTATCGGTCCTGAGTGTTTTGTATTCTCGGCATGCCTAGTACTAGATTTTGGAGGGGGGGTGTTAAAAAACCTGCACATGGATGGAGAAAATAGGCAGAAGCTGGATCCACTGGACAGTCAAGTCTGCAGAGGACCCAGCTTTTACTTACGGATGTAAGGCAAGAAATGAAGAATAAAGGAGGAAAGTAAAGAAATAAATGGAAAGGAAGACCTGGAAATGGAGTTAAAAGGACAGATAGCAGCAGAATCAGGTACTGGGCCAGCATGATCAGAAAAACAAAGTCACCAGACAACAAAGGTAGATAAAATCATTTTATTTTCATTATAGTGTTTGGAATATGTCCACTTTGATAATCAGGTGCTCAACAAAAGTTTATATTTATTTACTTATTTATGGTATTTTATGCTAGACTAGGGGGGGGGGGGGTGCCAACTGATAGTCTGCAGGAGGGCACCAGAGACCCTAGGCACGGCCCTGCCCCTCAGCTATCTTTTCTCCAAGCTGAAGAGCCCTATCCGCTTTAGCCTTTCCTCATAGGGAAATGGTCCCATCCCCTTTATCATTTCATTGCCCTTCTCTGTACCTTTTCTAATTCCACTTTATCTTTTTTGAGATGCAGTGACCAGAATTCCACACAATATTCAAAGTGCGGTCATCCCATGGAGTGATACAAAGGCATTATAATGTCCTCATTTTTGTTTTTCATTCCTTTCCTAATAATACCTAACATTCTGTTTGCTTTCTTGGCCATCGCTGCACACTTAGCAGAGGGTTTCAAAATATTGTCAATGATGATGCCTAGATCCCTTTCCTGGTTGGTGACTCTTAATGTGGAATCTTGCATTCTCCAAAGACAAGCAGGCTGATATTCTCACAAGTGGGTGACGCCACGTCGGCCCCGGAGGATTTTAAAGCAAAATCTCAAAATCTCTTTACGGCGTTCCGTCGCGCGAGCGATCGTACTGCGCATGTGCGCACACCTATTCCCGCTCGCCGAGCGGACACGCCCCTCAGTTTTTCTTTTTCCGCGTCTGAGGAGACACGGAGTTCGTTAGGGCTTCGTGTTTTCTTCAGGTCTTCGGAGTAAATCTCTTTTTTATTTTTTCATTTTATGGCAGGCTCATTGTGGCTTATATATACAGGTATTTTTTGTACCTGAGGCAAGAAAAAATTTAAGTAATTGCCAGAGTCACAAGGGGCTGTGCCTCAACGAAGCATATAAGCTTCTCTTTTTCTTTTTTCTAATGAAAGTGCTGGTATATTGTTATCTGTGGGCTCTCTCTAGCCAGCAAATAAAACAAGCCCACATTTTTTGATCCATTTATTAAAACTTAAACAAATTGCTCTCGAGAGCTGTGAGAGCCTGCTTCAGCACACTACTGTCTTTGAGCCTCACAAGTGGTGAAGGTGTATGTCACAGGAAAAACCAGGAACCTAAGCAGGTGCATCCCTGGTCAGCCACTGAATGGGCAGCCTGGTGACACAATATCAGTGGTGTAACCTTTGAAGTGAGTCTCCACCCGTCTCGGCGTCTCCTGCTCTGCAGGTCATTCGGACGCATCGGCGGAAGTGTCTTGGGCCGGATCATCTCCCTGTGAAGCGCAAGTAGTGTCTCAAAGTACCGAGACGTATTCTACTCTGCCAGGGATGCCCAAAGGACCGGATCATCTCCCTGTGAAGCGCAAGTAGTGTCTCAAAGTACCGAGACGTATTCTACTCTGCCAGGGATGCCCAAAGGACCGGATCATCTCCCTGTGAAGCGCAAGTAGTGTCTCAAAGAAGAGACTTATGCTACTTGTCAGGGATGCCCAAAGGAGTTTCTGGAGTCCGACAGAGACCGATGCACGCTGGGTATAGTTATGCATCGAGTAGGTCTCCACCTGCCTCGGCGCCTCCTGCTTGGCAGGTCATTCGGGCGCATCAGCGGGTGTCGGTACCATCGGTGCCCAGAGCTTTGCTCCCTCTGTTATGGAGGTATTCGGGCTTCAGACATCAGTCGGTGCCGAGAGCGTTGCTCCCTCTATTATGGAGGTATCCTGGCATTGGACGTCGATACACCGCATCAGTACCGGGTATCATCGGTACCGGGTGTCATGGGTACCGTCGGTACCGAGTATCATCGGTACCGGGTGTCATGGGTACCGTCGGTACCGAGTATCATCGGTACCGGGTGTCATGGGTACCGTCGGTACCGAGTATCATCGGTACCATGGGTGCCGTCGGTACCGAGTATCATCGGTACCATGGGTGCCGTCGGTGCCGAATGTCACCGGTGCGTCGGTACCGAGGAGTATCGGTACCGGGAACATTGGTACCATGGTCGGTGCCATGGGTCCCGTCGGTACCGGTACCATCGGTACCATGGATTCCGTCTGCACCGGGTATCATCGGTACCATGGGTACCATCGGTGCCGAGTGTCTTCGGTGCATGGGCACCGTCGGCACCAGGTATCACCATCGGCATCAGATATCATGGGCACCATCGATCACAGGTATCATCGCCCATCGGTACCGAGTATCACGAGTACCATCGGTATCGGGTATCGTCGGTACCATGGATAGGTATCATGGATACCGTCGGTAGATGAGTACCGTCGATACCAAATATCATGACCAGGTACCATCGGTACCATGGGTGCCATTGGTACCAGGTGTCTTGAGCACCGTCGATACCATGTGTATCATAGGTACCGTCGGTGCTGTTGGTGCCGAATATCATGGGTACCATCGGTACCACATGTCAAGGGTCCCTTCGGTACTAGGGTATCATGGGTACCATCGATACCAGATATCATGACTATCATCGGTACCAAGTACCATGGGTTCCATTGGTACCGGGGGTCATCGGTACCATGTGTATCATCGGCATCGTCGGTGCCATGAGTACTATCAGTACCATCGGTCACATCTCTGTTATGGAAGTCATCTGGCAGTCTGGTTTCGATTCCCTTGCATTGCCAGATGTTGTCCTTGGCTTCGAGACCATGGGTACCATTGGATGCCATGGATGCTACCGCCTCCCGCGGCATCTAGCTTTTCAACTGGTCTCCTTCACCGATGCTGCCTCTGGTATGGGTGTTCGCTCGTAGAACTTACCGCGCCTCCATACCTTGGCTTCCAGGCCCAGAAATGCATGTTAAGAACAGCCATTTTGCTACAGGAGAACATATTTTTCCATAGCTGTTCTGTAGAATTGTATGTATGACAATTGCTCTATACTGGTCAATGTTTGCATCTGAGCTGCTCTGTTTGAGTAGTTGGCTCAGTTCAATGATGGTTCATCTGATGAACATGAAGGTCATGGGGTTTTCTCTGCTGAGAATCCTCTAGATCCTCTATTTGTCTTGACACATTACAATGGAGATTGTCAATCAGCCCAATGCCAGATGCTCGAGGTCCTGGACTACCATCTTCAACTCAGAACTGATAGCAGTTCTAAGAACTTGCTTCGGCGCCCCCGAGGCCAGAGCATACATCCTTAGCCTCCTTTGGAGAATGGCGTACCAGGCTGGCATGATCGCGTCCAAGACCAAGTCCTGCCAGATCTTTATGAACATTCCCACCGGAGTAGGCTACATCTTTTTTCCAAGTGTCGCAAGTTCCTGTCCAATGGCGTTTTCATCACTTGTATTGTAACACCTAGATTTCTGCTCTAGGTATGGTGATGCGCAGACTCTCATGACTGTGTGCCTCTCACCTGGAGGAGGAGACTCAGCAGAAAATTGTTGATATGCTGTGCATACACTTCCTCATCGCGGAACTTCTTTAAAGAGATCAGCACGCTCGTTCTAGTCAGCGGCGTGCACCTAATCAGGCTCCTGCAGCTATTCCGCAGGAACCAGAGAGGGGTTTTGGAGTGGCTCCAATTCAGCATAGCCACTATATATAAAAAAAAAACAAAACAACAAATGTCCGTACCGGCCAATCTGCCTGTCGGGGGGAAGTTCAAATATTCTCCACCACAGGTGACTTCTATATCCTCCAACCGGGGGGTTTTTTCAAATAGTCCGGTTAGGATACATTCTCAATCTGGAATCAAACCCTCCACATTGTTCATTGGAAGTTTAATCCTTTAGCTTCCATCAACAGTGAGTACTTGCAGAGGAACTCTCTGCCTTTCTCAGTACCAATGCAGTCGAGCCTGTTCCACAAGGGTAAGAAGGATTGAGTTTCTATCCCAGGTCCTTCCTTGTGGGTTCCGTCCCATCATAGACATAAGGGGCCTCAACAGATTTCGTTCAGGATGATTTCCCTGGGCATCCTTCTTCCCATACTTCAGGAAAACGAATGGTTATGCTCTCTGGACTTACAAGATACTTCTACTCACTTTGCGTCCAGAGTATGTTTTTCCTAGTGCCTAGCTGTTGTTGCAGCGTATCTTCATGGACTGGGAGTGCAAGTGTTCCCTTAACACGTTGATTGCCCGTCTCAACAGATTACAGCACAGTAATATTGAGACTTCTAGACACATGGCTTCCACAGTTCACGTCACTCCCTTGACACTTTTGCACATCTAGAGGATGTAACCCAACTGTTCGCCAGTCTTCGGAATTCCCCTCAGAGGTGGTTAATTCTCTCCATTTTGATTCTGAGGTGTCCAGTCCACCTTACTCAGTCAAAAGCTGCTGACGAAGGTTGCATCCCTCCTGGCTATCCAACCTAATTATTTTAATCAACCACACAATCGGGTTGTGATGTACTCGATAACAAAGGAGTACTGGATCTTGTCCTCTGAGTCAAGATGCCATGCAGATGTAGCGGTGGGCTCGCCAACGCGGCTTGTTTTCTCCAAGCCATTTATCTAATTGGCGTAAACAGCAGTCTGGCCGACAGGCTGAGCAACTTAGTTCAATCACAAAGTCCCTCAGTTCTGTTCCAGGCTGCAGGTTCACGGCAGACTACCATCGGATGCCTTTCTCCTTCTTTGGGGGACAAGTTTTCTGTATGCGTATCCTACCATACATCTGGTGGAAAAGACTTTGCTGATTCTCAAGCAAGATTGTGGAGCCATGATTCTGATTGCTCCTTTCTAGCTACGTCAGATACGATTCCCTCTTCTTCTGGAGTTGGAATGTTTTCCAGCTCTCATTACGCAGAACGAGGGGGCACTTCTACATCCCAACCTCCAATCTATGGCTCACACGGTCTGGATGTTGAGAGTGTAGGTTTCGTTGACTTTTCCAGAAGAGTGTCTCCCGACTCTTGCCTGCTTCCAGAAAAAGATTTCACAAAGAGGTGTTATTCTTTTCATGGAAGAGGTTTGCCGTCTGGTGTGACAGCGAGGCCCTAGATCCTGCCTCTAGTCTTATACAGACCTTGCTTGAGTTCTTTCTACACCTGTCTGAATCTGGTCTCAAGACCAACTCGGTCAGTATTCATCTTCGTGCAATAAGAGCTTATCATCAACGTGTAAAAGGTCAGCCTTTAGCTGTCCACTTCATGACGTTTACTTCTCCCACAGTATTGAGAGAATTCCTTGTATGTGTCTAAGGGGGATTATTTCTGTTGGGCTTAGCACCCCCAATAATTTTTACAGTTGGCTCTTATGCTTCGGTCAGAGCCCCTATCACTCCTTATTCAGTATCTTGGGGTCTCAATGTCGTTTTCATCCAGCTGCTGCAAGCTCAATTCGGGCCACTGGATTCCTGTCATCTGAAGTATTGGACCTGGAAGGTCATTTCCTTGGTGGCTGTTCCTTCAACTCGAAAGGTCGGTGAGCTTCAGACTCTAGTAGCTCAAGCTCCTTACCTTACTTCTCATCTTAACAGAGTAGTTCTTCGCATGCAGCCAAGGTTCTTACTGGCGCTGGTATCAGAGTACCATCTGATCCAGTCAATTGTCTTCCCAACATGCTTTCTCCCTCATCTTACAAGCCCTGGCGAAAGCAAGCTGCGCACTTTTTGCGTGGAGCAGACGAGCTCCCTCGGAAGGTCTGCCCAGTTGTTTATTTCTTTTAATGCCAGTTGCTGTCGGAAACCGCATCATTTCTTCTTAACTGGCAGATTGCATCTCCTTCATTTTTGTCCAAGCTGGACTGACTCTAGAGGGCCATGTCACGGCTCACAAAATTAGAGCCATGGCTGAATCGGTGACTAATCTAAAATCAGTCACTATTGAAGGGATCTGCAAAGCTGCGGCGTGGTCATCAGTCCACACATTCACATCTCACTACTGCCTTCAGCAGAATAGCCGACGCGTCAGTCGGTTTTGGGCAGTCGGGGCTGCAGAACTTCTTTGGGGTTTAGAATCCAACTCCAACCCTCCTAAGCCCATGTTTGTTCTGTTCCAGGCTACACTCATTTAGATGTTTCTCCTTTTCAGGTCAATTTTTATTCTGGCCTCGCCGTTGCGAGACTCTATTGACCACTGTTTGTTGTGTAAGCCTGAAAGCTTGGGATACCCCACTTGTGAGAATATCAGCCTGCTTGTCTTTGGAGAAAGAGTAGTTACTTACCTGTAACAGGTGTTCTCCGAAGACAGCAGGCTGCATATTCTCACAAACCCTCCCACCTTCCCCTTTTGGAGTTGTCTCCTCCATCTTTTGGATATAACTGAGGGGCGTGTCCGCTCGGCGAGCGGGAATAGGTGTGCGCACATGCGCAGTACGATCGCTCGCGCGACGGAACGCCGTAAAGAGATTTTGAGATTTTGCTTTAAAATCCTCCGGGGCCGACGTGGCGTCACCCACTTGTGAGAATATGCAGCCTGCTGTCTTCGGAGAACACCTGTTACAGGTAAGTAACTACTCTTTACGTAGCTATAGTTCAGGTTCCTCTTTTCCACATACATCTGTTTGTACTTGCTTACATTAAACGGCATCTGCTATTTGGATGTCCAGTTTCCCAGTCTCATAAGGTCCTCTTGTGCATTTTCACAATCCTTTTGAGATTTAACAACTTTGAATAACTTTGTGTTGTCAGCAAATTTAAATATTTCACTAGTTATTCTCATCTCTAGATCATTTATAAATATTTATTTTATTTGTTACATTTATATCCCACATTTTCCCACCTATTTGTAGGCTCAAGGTGGCTTACATAGTACCGGAGAGGTGTTTGCAGATTCCGGTGTGAACAAATACAAAGTGATGTTGTGGTAAGATAAAATTCATGTGGCGCAGCCACACTAGGGAATCGTACAACGGAAGAGTTGTGTTATGTCCATTACTTTCTTTAGTTTTGTTGTGTTGCAAAGATCAGGCATTTATGTTGGATCGGTAGGGTATGCCTTTTTAAACAGGTTAGTTTTTAGTGTTTTCCGGAAGTTTAGGTGGTCGTTCGTTGTTCTCAATGCTTTTGGTAATGCGTTCCACAGTTGGGTGCTTATGTAGGAAAAACTGGATGCGTAAGTTGATTTGTATTTGAGTCCTTTGCAGCTTGGGTAGTGCAGATTTAGGTACGTTCGTGTTGATTTGGATGTGTTTCTAGTTGGTAGGTTGATCAAGTCTGTCATGTATCCCGGAGCTTCACCATAGATAATTTTGTGAACCAGAGTGCAGATTTTGAAAGCAATGCGTTCTTTGATTGGGAGCCAGTGTAGTTTTTCACGAAGGGGTTTTGCGCTTTCAAATCGTGTTTTTCAAAAGATAAGCCTAGCTGCCATGTTTTGAGCGGTCTGGAGTTTTTTTAAGGTTTGTTCTTTGCATCCCGCATAAATTCCATTGCAGTAGTCTACATGGTTTAGTACCCATTGATTGTATCAGGTTGCAAAATGTTCCCCCTCGGAAAGAATTGTTTCACGCGTTTTAGTTTCCACACTGAGTGGAACATTTTCTTTGTTGTGGATGTCACTTGGCTCTGCAATGTTAAGTTGCGGTCCATTGTAACGCCGAGGATTTTCAGGCTGTCTGAGATAGGGAGGGTGTAATCTGGGATGTTGATAATAGTGGGATTATCTGCGCTGTGTGGGGATGAGAGGCAGTGGCGTAGCTAGGGTAGTTGACACCCGGGGCCGGTCATTTTTGAACACCCCCCCCCCCCCCCAAATCCAGTACTAGGCATACCGAGAATACAAAACACTCAGGACCTATAGCGCAATTCTACCATACCATAAGCAGTCATTTCTACAAGTCACACAAGCATCTTAAACGTTACAGTGAGTACTACAACATCAATTCACCTATTGTAAAACAAAAACAGACAGATTAGTACAGATCGTCGATCCTGCACAGTCAATGCCAACCGAAAGCCATGTCTTTTTCACAAACACAGGTACACCCTAATCCACTATAGAATAAGTAATCATAAACTTTCTATTTAGACAAAAATTAAACTGAACCCCCGATGCCAGACTCTGCATACAATGCAACACCACAGAAACAGAAAATGTCCCCTAGTACTGTGCAAAATATAAAATTTGAAAAAAACTAACAAATCCGATCACCACTTTACAAATTAACAAATAGAAATAAAACAAATATAGAAAATAAAATACCATTTTATTGGACTAATACATTTAGCTTTCAGAGGCCAAAACCTCCTTCCTCAGGTCAATACAGTATAGTGCTGTTATAGTATCCTATCCTATCCTGACCTGAGGAAGGGGGTTTTGTTCTCTGAAAGTTGTCAAAATGTATTAAAAATTAGTCCAATAAAATGATTACCTTATTTATATGTTCTATTTATAAACATTTATTAACACATAAACACAGATACAATACTATACCCTAAAGCAAAAAAATAAAAAAAATATATTTTATTTACAGTTTGTTGTCTCTGGTTTCTGCTTTCCTCATCATCTTTTCACTGTCTTCCTTCCATCCAGCATCTGTCTTCGCTCTTTCTCTGAAATCCAGTGTCTGCCCTCTTTAATGTCCCTTCCATCCAGTGTCTGCTCTCTCTCTCTGCCCCTTCCATCCACCATCTGCCCTCTTTCTCTCCCCCCCTTCCACCCACCATCTGCCCTTTCTCTCTGCCCCTTCGATCCGTCTGCCCTCCCTCTCCCATCCATCCAGGGTCTGCCCTCCCTCACGCTCCCCCCTCTTCCATCCAGGGTCTGTCCCCTCTCTCTGCCCCCTCTTTCCACCTGCACCTAGTTCCAGTTCCAGCCCACATCTCCCACCTGCCACCCTTTTCAGCCCCACTATCCCACCAGTCCTCAGCCCTTTTCTCCCATCAGTCCTGGGCTTCAGCCCCCAGCCACTTCTCCCTGTCCCCTTTTCAGCCCCTAGTTTCAACCCCAGCTCTTTTCTCTCACCAGTCCCGAGCTTCAGCCCCAGTCCCCACAGTTTCAGGCCCTGCCCCGTTCCAGACCCCTTCTCCCATGAGCACTTCCCTCCCCAGTCCCCTTATCCCCTCTGAGCACCCCCACCGCTCCCCAATTTCCATTCTCCCCTCTGAGCACCCCCACCCTCCCCAATCGCCTTCTTCCCTCTGAGCACCCCTCCTCTGAACTCCCCCACCCCCTCTTCAATCCACTTCTCCCCTCTGAGCTCCCCCCCTGACTTAGTCCCGTCCCCCCTCCATTGAGAGCCACAGAGCCCTCTTCTCCTGCCACCGCCTGCCTTTTTCTTTTTCTTTTTTTTTTAAATCCATGCAGCCATGCAGGCAGCGCTTGGCATCTGCCCTGCGTGTGCTGTGAAAAAAGTAAATCGCCAGCACTGGCTTCGGGCCTTCCCTCGATGTCCCGCCCTCTTGTGAGGTAACTTCCTATTTCCTCGAGGGCGGGACATCGAGGGAAGCCCCGAAACCAGCGCTGGAGATTTACTTCTTTCACAGCACACGCAGGGCAGACGCGAAGCGCTGCCTGCGTGGCTGCACGGATTTTAAAAAAAAAAGAAAAAGGCAGGCGGTGGCAGGAGAGAGACGCGACGGAGCACCCCCCACCCGCGGACACCCGGGGCGGACCGCCTCCACCACCCCGCCCTTGCTACGCCACTGATGAGAGGATGAGACAGTGTGTTTTTTCTTTGTTTAGTTTTAGTTGAAATGCGTTTGCTAAGAGTCCATGATGTTCAAGCTGATCTTGGTTTCATTGGTGATTTCTGTCAGTTTAGATTTGTAAGGAATGAATATTGTGACATCGTCTGCATAGATGAAAGGGTTAAGGCCTTGGTTGGATAAGGACTTGGCTGGTGGGGTCATCATTAGGTTGAAGAGGATCGGTGATAGCGGTGATCCTTGCGGTACTCCGCAGTCTGCTTTCCACGGTGATATGATATGTTTGAGTTTGATTTTACTTGATATGTTCTTTTGGTTAGGAAACCCTTGATCCAGCTAAGTATGTTTCCACCAATCCCGAACTTATATAGTAATCTTATTAATATATTGTGGTTTACCATGTTGAATGCACTAGACATGTCGAATTGGTGGAGGAGGATGTTTTTGCCTATTGCTATTTCCTGCTTGAATTTGGCTAGGAGAATGAGTAGTACTGTTTCTGTGCTGTGGAGGGGGCGAAAACCTGACTGTGATTCGTGTAATATTGAGAGTTTGTTTTTATAATCTGTAAATTGTTTGGCTACCATGCTTTCCATCAATTTGACTGACAACGGAATGGATGCTACTGGACAGTAGTTAGTGATTTCATTTGGGGTTTTTGATGTCTTTTGGTATCGGAGTGAGTAGGATATTCCCAATTTCCTTAGGGAAGAGACCTTGCTGAAGCGGTCAGGGGCAGATTTTATTAGGTAGTTGGGACAGGTATCTAGTTTACAGTGAGTGTTGGAGAACTTGCTGACGGTAAGGAGGGCGAATTTTAACCAGGTTCGGTCAGCCGGGTATTCTCCTGCGGTTTGGTCCAACTCATTAAGGAAGATTTTGATGTCAGTGTTGTCCTGAGGTAGCGTGTTGCGTAGGTTTGCAATTTTTTCATTGAAATACTTAGCAAGTTTGTCTGCAGATGGGATGTATGTATTCGATGTAGTGACCAAGTTGGTGTCTAGAAATTTGTTCACGAGTTGGTATAATTTCTTTGTGTCTTTGTAATCTGTCCCTGTTTTAGTTTTATAGTATGATCTTTTGGTCTGCCTTATTGCGTATTTGTATTTACTTTGTGATTGTTCCCATGTATTGAGTGTGTGTTCATCTTTTGTTTTACTCCATGCTCGTTCGCGTTTCCTGGATTGTGTTTTTAGCTTTTTCAGTTCATCATTGAACCATGGTATCGAGTTATGCTTACGTGAGGTTCTTGTTCGTAAGGGTATTATTTCATCTAGTATGTATTTGCATCTTTTATCCCATTCCACTAGGTAATATATGGAGTCTGTTTGTGCTGTCCATTCATTGTTGTATATCTGTTGCCAGAATGTTTTCATGTCTACTTGACTTCTTGTGCTGTAGGATGTGTGTTCTTGTATTTGGTGTAATCCCTTCTTCCCCCAGTGTAGGGATAAATGTAATTTGTAGTGATCCGTCCAGGGTGTTTCTGTCCATTTAATATCTGTTATTATTAGGTTCTGGTCTGTTGAAAGTTTGTGTGAGATAAGATCAAGTGTGTGCCCTTTGACGTGGGTTGCTTGCATTTGTGGCCATTTGAGATCCCATAGGTGGAGGAATTCCTTACATTCTCGTGGGTTGATTGAGTTTGGGTCTTCTAAGTGAAGGTTGATGTTTCCTAATACTAGTACATTGGAGTTGGTTACACATGTGTTTGAAATGAAGTCCATAAAGTTAGTCTGGCCTTCGTTCCAATTACCTGGAGGTCTGTAAAATAAGACACAATTCAAATGATCGTGTAGGGTTTTGTTGTGGATTCTGATTGAGGCAATTTCAAGTTGAGGTGTCATGAACTCGGCAGTGGTTTCGGTGGTAAAGTGGGATCGATAGATTACTGCTATGCCTCCACCTCTGTTTTCCTTTCTAGTCCAGTGTGTGATTTTATATCCTGGAGGGCACAGGTCTAGGATTATGGGTTCCTTTTGGTCGTGGATCCAGGTTTCATTGATGAAGAGTAGGTCAAGGTTTTCTACCATGATCCAGTCTGTTAGTATTGCTGTTTTGTTTACTGCGTATCTGGCGTTGATGCAGTGGCTTAGGAAGGGGGGGGGGGCGGTGGGGCGGTCCGCCCCTGGTGCACGCCGCTGGGGGGGTGTCGGCTCCGCTGGTTCCCTGCTCCCTCTGCCCTGGAACAGGTTACTTCCTGTTCCGGGGCAGAGAAAGCAGGGAACCAGCGGAGCCGACGCAGCTCCCAGCGACGTGCACTCGGGGGCAGATCGGCCCTCTTGCCCGCCCCTCGCTTCCTAATTAAAGTAAGAATGCGCTCCGGGGGGAGGGTGCGTTCCAGAGGGGGGAGGGTGTGCACCAAAAGGGGGGGGCGCCGTGCTGCACCCTGTGGGGGTGCGCAGCGGCGACCCGCCCCGGGTGTCAGCCGCCCTCGCTACGACACTGCGTTCATGTAGCCCATATGTTAAAAAGCAGCAGTCCCAGCACACGTGCCTGGAGAACCCTACTAGCTACCCTTCTCCATTGAAAATATTGACCATTTAACCCTATTCCTTTTTCTAACTTTTAACCAGTTTTTAATCCACAATAGAATACTACCTCCTATCCCGTGACTCTCCAGTTTCCTCTGGTGTCTTTTATGAGGTGCTTTGTCAAATGCATTTTGAAAATCCAGATACACAATATCGACCAGCTCACCTTTATCCACATGTTTGTTCACCCGTTCAAAGAAATGTAATAGATTGGTGAAGCAAGATTTCCCTTCACTAAATCAATATTGGCTTTGTCTCATCAATCCATGCTTTTGAATATGCTCTGTAAATTTGTTCTTTATAATAGTCTCTACCATTTTGCCCGGCACTGACGTCAAGCTCATCGGTCTCTAATTTCCCGGATCACCTCTAGAACCTTTTAAATAAAAAAAAATTGGTGTTACATTGCCCCCCCCCCCCCCCCTCCAGAAAAATTACATATTTCTAACAACAATTCTGCAAGTTCATTTTTTAATTCTGTCAGTACTCTGGGATGAATACCTTCCGGTCCAGGCAATTTGCTACTCTTAAATGTGTCAAATTGCACTGTTACATCTTCCAGGTTTATAGAGCTTTCTTTCAGTTTCTCTGACTCGTCAGCTTTGAATACCATTTCTGACACTGGTCTCTCCCATATTTTCCTCAGTGAAGACTGAAGCAAAGAATTCATTTAATCTCTCCACTACGGCTTTGTCTTCCCTAAGTGCACCTTTTACCCATCAGTCATCTAGCGGTCCAACTGATTCTTTTGCCAGATTATTACTTTTAATATACTTAAAAAAATATTTTACTATGTGTTTTTGCCTCCAAAGCAATCTTTTTTTTTTCAGTTTCCTTCTTTGCCTGCCTTATCAGCACTTTGCATTTGACTTGCCATTCCTTATGATGCAGAAACATAGAAACATGACAGCAGATAAAGGCCAAATGGCCCATCCAGTCTGCCCATCCTCTGTAACCCCTAACTCTTCCATTTCCTAAGCGATCCCATGTGCTTATCCCACGCCTTCTTAAATTCTAACACAGTCCGCGACTCTACAACCTCCACCGGGAGGCCATTCCATGCTTCCACCACCCTTTCTTCTCAAAGACTTTCTTAGATTCCTCCTGAGCCTATTCCCTCTTAACTTCATTGTATACCCCCTCGTTCCAGAGTTTTCCTTCGGTTGAGAAAGGCTCACTTCCTGTACATTAATGCCCTTGAGATATTTAAACATCTCTATCATATCTCCTCTCTCCCTTCTCTCTTCCTGTGTATATATGTTGCGGTTCATAAGCCTGTCCCTATATTTTTTGTGTTCCAGACTGCTTACTAATTTTGTAGCCGCCCTCTGGACCCACTCCATCCTGTTTATATCTTTTTGTAGGTGCGGTCTCCAGAACTGCATGCAGTACTCCAAATGGGGCCTCACCAGAGACTTATAGAAGGACACTCACCTCATTTTTTTTTCCTGCTGGTCATCCCTCTCTTTATGCCCCCAAGCATCCTTCTGACTTTGACCATTGCTTTTTCTACCTGTTTGGAAGCTTTCCAGGGCACCAGACACACACTCCCAAGTCCCGCTCTTCCTTCATACACTGAAGCACTTCACTCCCTATACTGTACTCCCTATACTGTATTTGGATTCTTGCAGCGAAGGACGACTAAAATGATAGCGGGGATGGGACGACTTCCCTATGAAGAAAGACTAAGGAGGCTAGGGCTTTTCAGCTTGGAGAAGAGACGGCTGAGGGGAGACATGATAGAGGTATATAAAATAATGTGTTGAGTGGACAGGTAGATGTGAAACATCTGTTCACGCTTTCCAAAAATACTAGGACTAGGGGGCATGCGATGAAACTACAGTGTAGTAAATTTAAAACAAATCGGAGAAAAGTTTTCTTCACCCAACGCGTAATTAATCTCTGGAATTCGTTGCCGGTGAAGGCGGTTAGCTTAGCAGAGTTTTTAAAAAGGGGTTAGACAGTTTCCTAAAGGACAAGTCCATAAACCGCTACTAAATGGACTTGGGAAAAATCCACAATTCCAGGAATAACATATATAGAATGTTTGTACGTTTGGGAAGCTTGCCAGGTGCCCTTGGCCTGGATTGGCCGCTGTCGTGGACAGGATGCTGGGCTCGATGGACCCTTGGTCTTTTCCCAGTGTGGCATTACTTATGTACTTATCCGTGGGACTGTTACATCATGAAAGAGCAAAAAGGGCACTCGGGGAGGGCAAGGCGATAGTGGGGAGAATGAGTGAATTCTTTGCTTTCTGCATTTACAGAAGAAGATGTAAAAGATATACCTGTGCCAGAAATGGGTTTCAAGGGTGAAGATGCGGAGGAACTGAAAGAAAACTCAGTGAGCCATATTGACAAGTTAGAGTGATAAATCACCTGGAACGGATGATATACATCCCAGGGTACTGAAAGCACAGCACCGTTCACAGAAGACGGTGAGTTATGAACAGCTTGAAAAGCTAAAGGTGGACAAAGCCGTGGGACCGGACGGGATCCACCCCAGCATAGAAGCCAACTTTTCAAAATGATTGGGGGTGCTGAATTTTTTTTTTTTTTTTTACAGGTGGTGCATTCCCCCCTCCCTCTCCCCTGTGCCCCCCTCCCTCCCTTTGAGTTCCAGGCCCCCCTTCCCTCCCCTCCCTCCCAGTTCCAGGGTCCACCCTCCCTCCCTCCCTTTGAGTTCCAGGCCCCCTTCCTCCAAATTTTAAAAGTCATCTATCTTACCTCGTTGGAGTTAGGGCAGCAGCAGCAGTAAAAAGCATGCAGGCTCGGTTTGGTGCTTAGTTGTTTTCCCTTCTCTCTCTCCCAGCTCGTGTCCCGCCCTCATTTCCTGTTTCTGCAAGGGCGGGACCAGAGCTGAGAGAGAGAGAAGGGAAAACAACTAAGGACCGAGCTGAGCCTGCATGCTTTTTACTGCTACTGCTGCTGCCCTAACCCTGATGAGGTAGGATAGATGACTTTTAAAATTCGGAGGGAGGGGGGGGGGGGCCTGGAACTGGAAGGGAGGAGGGAGGGAGGAAACGAACTTACAGTGGGTGAACGAACTTCCGCTGGATGAATTATTCGGGGTGCTTGAGCACCCACAGCACCCATGGAGTCGGAGCCTATGCACCCCAGGATATTGAAGGAGCTCAGACAGGTTCTGGCGGGTCCTCTTAAAGATTTGTTTAATTAATCCTTGGAGATGGGAGAGGTTCCGTGGGATTGGAGAACAGCGGATGTGGTCCCTCTTCACAAAAGTGGTGATAGGGAAGAAGATGGAAACTACAGGCTGGTAAGCCTCACTTCGGTTATTGGAAAAGTAATGGAAGCGATGCTGATGGAAAGGATAGTGAATTTCCTGGAAGCCAATAAGTTGCAAGATCCGAGACAACATGGTTTTACCAAAGGTAAATCGTGCCAAACGAATCTCATTGAATTCTTTGATTGGGTGACTGGAGAATTGAATCATGGACGTGCTATAGACGTAATCTACTTAGATTTCAGCAAAGCTTTTGACACGGTTCCCCACAGGAGGCTCTTGAATAAACTTGACGGGCTGAAGATAGGACCCGACGTGGTGAACTGGATTAGGAACTGGTTGACGGACAGACGCCAGAGGGTGGTGGTAAATGGAATTCGCTCGGATGAGGGAAAGTTGAGTAGTGGAGGGATCGGTGCTGGGGCCGATTCTGTTCAATATATTTGTGAGTGACATTGCCGAAGGGTTAGAAGGTAAAGTTTGCCTTTTTGCGGATCATACTAAGATTTGTAACAGAGTGGACATCCAGGAGGGAGTGGAAAACATGAAAAAGGATCTGCGGAAGCTAGAAGAATGGTCTAAGGTTTGGCAATTAAAATTCAATGCGAAGAAATGCAAAGTGATGCACTTAGGGAGTAGAAATCCACGGGAGACGTACAGTGGTGGAAATAAGTATTTGATCCCTTGCTGATTTTGTAAGTTTGCCCACTGACAAAGACATGAGCAGCCCATAATTGAAGGGTAGGTTATTGGTAACAGTGAGAGATAGCACATCACAAATTAAATCCGGAAAATCACATTGTGGAAAGTATATGAATTTATTTGCATTCTGCAGAGGGAAATAAGTATTTAATCCCTCTGGCAAACAAGACCTAATACTTGGTGGCAAAACCCTTGTTGGCAAGCACAGCGGTCAGACGTCTTCTGTAGTTGATGATGAGGTTTGCACACATGTCAGGAGGAATTTTGGTCCACTCCTCTTTGCAGATCATCTCTAAATCATTAAGAGTTCTGGGCTGTCGCTTGGCAACTCGCAGCTTCAGCTCCCTCCATAAGTTTTCAATGGGATTAAGGTCTGGTGACTGGCTAGGCCACTCCATGACCCTAATGTGCTTCTTCCTGAGCCACTCCTTTGTTGCCTTGGCTGTATGTTTTGGGTCATTGTCGTGCTGGAAGACCCAGCCACGACCCATTTTTAAGGCCCTGGCGGAGGGAAGGAGGTTGTCACTCAGAATTGTACGGTACATGGCCCCATCCATTCTCCCATTGATGCGGTGAAGTAGTCCTGTGCCCTTAGCAGAGAAACACCCCCAAAACATAACATTTCCACCTCCATGCTTGACAGTGGGGACGGTGTTCTTTGGGTCATAGGCAGCATTTCTCTTCCTCCAAACACGGCGAGTTGAGTTCATGCCAAAGAGCTCAATTTTTGTCTCATCTGACCACAGCACCTTCTCCCAATCACTCTCGGCATCATCCAGGTGTTCACTGGCAAACTTCAGACGGGCCGTCACATGTGCCTTCCGGAGCAGGGGGACCTTGCGGGCACTGCAGGATTGCAATCCGTTATGTCGTAATGTGTTACCAATGGTTTTCGTGGTGACAGTGGTCCCAGCTGCCTTGAGATCATTGACAAGTTCCCCCCTTGTAGTTGTAGGCTGATTTCTAACCTTCCTCATGATCAAGGATACCCCACGAGGTGAGATTTTGCGTGGAGCCCCAGATCTTTGTCGATTGACAGTCATTTTGTACTTCTTCCATTTTCTTACTATGGCACCAACAGTTGTCTCCTTCTCGCCCAGCGTCTTACTGATGGTTTTGTAGCCCATTCCAGCCTTGTGCAGGTGTATGATCTTGTCCCTGACATCCTTAGACAGCTCCTTGCTCTTGGCCATTTTGTAGAGGTTAGAGTCTGACTGATTCACTGAGTCTGTGGACAGGTGTCTTTCATACAGGTGACCATTGCCGACAGCTGTCTGTCATGCAGGTAACGAGTTGATTTGGAGCATCTACCTGGTCTGTAGGGGCCAGATCTCTTACTGGTTGGTGGGGGATCAAATACTTATTTCCCTCTGCAGAATGCAAATAAATTCATATACTTTCCACAATGTGATTTTCCGGATTTAATTTGTGATGTGCTATCTCTCACTGTTACCAATAACCTACCCTTCAATTATGGGCTGCTCATGTCTTTGTCAGTGGGCAAACTTACAAAATCAGCAAGGGATCAAATACTTATTTCCACCACTGTATGTGATAAGCGGTGAGAGTCTGATATGTATGGACGGGGAGAGGGATCTTGGGATGATAGTATCTGAGGATCTGAAGACGACAAAACAGTGTGACAAGGCGGTGGCTGTATCTAGAAGGTTGCTAGGCTGTATAGAGAGAGAGATGTGACCAGCAGAAGAAAAGAGGTTTTAATACCCCTGTATAAGTCGTTGGTGAGGCCCCACCTGGAGTAATGTGTTCAGTTTTGGAGGCCATATCTTGCTAAGGATGTAAAAAGAATTGAAGCGGTGCAAAGAAAAGCTACGAGAATGGTATGGGATTTGCGTTACAAGATGTATGAGGAGAGACTTGCTGACCTGAACACGTATACCCTGGAGGAAAGGAGAAACAGGGGTGATATGATACAGACGTTCAAATATTTGAAAGGTATTAATCCGCAAACGGACCTTTTCCGGAGATGGGAAGGCGGTAGAACGAGAGGACATGAAATGAGATTGAAGGGGGGCAGACTGAAGAAAAATGTCAGCAAGTATTTTTTCACAGAGAGAGTGGTGGATACTTGGAATGGCCTCCCTCGGGAGGTGGTGGAGATGAAAATGGTAATGGAATTCAAACATGCGTGGGATAAACATAAAGGAATCCTGTTCAGAAGGAATGGATCCTCAGAAGCTTAGCCGAGATTGGGTGGCAGAGCCGGTGGGGGGAGGTTGGGCTGGTGGTTGGGAGGCGGGGCTAGTGCTGGGCAAGACTTCTACGGTCTGTGCCCTGAAAATGGCAGATACAAATCAAGATAAGGTATACACAAAAAGTAGCACATATGAGTTTATCTTGTTGGGCAGACTGGATGGACCGTGCAGGTCTTTTTCTGCCATCATCTACTATGTTACTATGAAAGAACTCAAACATGAAATTGCTAATCTGCTGATAGTGATCTGTAACCTGTCATTAAAATTGTTCATTGTACGAGGATGGCCAGTGTAATGCCAATTTTTAAAAAGGATTCCAGGGGTGATCTTGGAAATTTCACACCAGTAAGCCTGACTTCAGTGCTGGATAAAATAGTAGAAACTATTATAAAGAATAAAATTATAGAACACATAGACAAACATGGTTTAATGGGACAGAGTATGCATGGGTTCAGCCAAGGGAAGTCTTGCCTCACCATTTCGCTTCATTTCTTTGAAGGCGTAATAAACATGTGGGTAAAGGTGAGCCTGTTGATGTAGTGTATCTAGATTTTCAGAAATCTTTTGACAAAGTTCCCTTGAGAGACTCCTGAGAAAATTAAAAAGCCATGGAATAGGAGGCAATGTCCTTCTGTGGATTAGGAATGAGTTATTGGACAGAAAACAGAGGGTAGGGTTAAATGGCCATTTTTCTCAATGGAGGAGGGTAAATAGTGGAGTGCCACAGGGATCTGTACTGGGATGGGTGGTATTTATAAATGATCTGGAAATCAGGATGAGTGAGGTGATATGTAATATGCTGTGTTACTTGTATGTTACCATGTTACCTCTCTGTTCCAAGCATGCTATGCTACTTGTATGTTACCATGTATGTAGGTATACCATTATATGTTCCACGTATGCATTACCAATTGTAATTCTGTTACCCAGAAATGGCAACCGCCATTACGGCAAATGTAAGCCACATTGGGCCTGCAAATTGGTGGGAAAATGTGGGATACAAATGCTACAAATAAATAAATTAAATTTGCAGATGACACCAAACTATTCTAAGTTGAGAAAACACGTGCGGATTGTGAAAAATTGGTGGAAGACATTAGGCAACTGGAATACTGGGCATCGAAATGGCAGATGAAATTTAATGTGGACAAATGCAAAGTGATACACATTGGGAAGAATAATTTGAATCTTAGTTACCTGATGTTAGGTCCACATTAGGAGTCCGCACTCAAGAAAAAAGATCTAGATATCATGGGAAATATGCTGAAATTTTGTGCCCAGTAGACAGAATGCTAGGAATTGTTAGGAAAGGAATGCAAAATAAGACCAAGAATATTATAATGCCTCTGTATCGCTCCATGGTGTGACTTCACCTTGAGTTTTGATTTCAGTTGTGATCACTGTATCTCAAAAAAGGTATAGCAGAATTAGAAAAGGTTCAAAGAAGAGCAACCAAAATGATAAAGGGGATGGAACTCCTGTATGAGGAAAGGCTAAAGAGGTTAGGCCCAGGGCCGCTGAGAGACACAGCTGGGCCTGGGACAGAACTGGATCTCTGCCCTTCCTGTTGCAGAAACTGGCATGTTTGAAAATATAAGTGGGATCAATTAAAAATTCAGGATACACTGGTTAGCAATTTATTTCTTAAAAAAACAAACAAACAACTAAATCCAGATCTTCCAAGCAATGGTTCTGAGTGGCTTAGTAGCCTGTAGGCTAAACAGAATAGCAAGAGGTCTAAACCTAGGGTTACCATTTTGTGTCCTCTGAAAAAGAGGACACATGGCACGCCCCCTACCCCGCCCCCACCACACCTCAAGCCCCGCCCCCGCCATGCCCCCTTAGGGTCCTCGTTCCGCCCCTATTCCCTGCCCCCCCGTCACATAGTCCCCTCCCCCCCGTCACATACCCCCCTCACTTACTATCTAGCCCTGGTGGTCTAGTAGCGTCTTCTCTTCGGGGCAGGAAAGAGCCCCCTCTTTCCTGCCCGGAGCGCTGCCTGCCCTTGCCTGCTGCATCCTCCTCGGTCTGGCTGGGGATTCAAAATGGCCACCGAGAGTTGAAGCGGCCTCGCGAGAGTTCAACTCTCGGCGGCCATTTTGAATCCCCAGCCAGACCGAGAAGGATGATAGACAGGGGAGGCAGCGCTCCGGGCAGGAAAGAGGGGGCTCTTTGGTGCCCCGAAGACGTCACTAGACCACCAGGGAACATGGTAAGGAAGGGGAGGGGACGGGAGACCAGACCCACGGCACCGATCATCCGCCCACACGCCCACCGCACGCACGCGCCTGTCCTCAAAAAGAGGACATGTCCGAGTAGGGTTACCATATGGCTCCAGAAAAAGGAGGACGGATTGAGCCAGCCGGGTTTTACTTCCATTGCTTTCCATTGAAAGCAATGGAAGTAAAACCCGGCTGGCTCAATTACTTCCATTGAAAGCAATGGAAGTAAAACCCGGCTGGCTCAATCCGTCCTCCTTTTTCTGGAGCCATATGGTAACCCTATGTCCGAGGAAATCCGGACGAATGGTAACCGTATCTAAACCTATTTTTTTTTCTTTATATTTCCCTCAAGGAGAGACAAGCAAACTTTCCTTGTTTGTTCTCCTGCAGTAGGATGAAGACAGATAACATTTAAGCAATTGATGTTTTTGTGCAAAACCCCAGAATCTAGCTTCGTTCAACAGCTTGACTCTTCTCCTCCCCTTCCCCAAAAGAAAAACAGGAAGATACATAGTAAAACAGAGGAAAAGAAACCTATAAGAAATTATTAGCAGGCACTATCTACTAACAGTAAAAAATGACAAAATTTAATTTCTATCACCTCTATTTGCAATTCTGTTTCGCTGTTCTGTAAGTGATCAAGGTAGAAATCTGTTTATAATTACCTAAACCAGAAGGGTCTAAAGCAGATAAATCTTTGATAAATGTATTGTTAAAGTCTGGAGCGTTATGAACCAGTTTGAAAGCAGTTACAGTATGTCCCTATTGAATAGGGAGTCTTTAGACCAGGGGTTCTCAGCAAGCCTGTCTGGTTTTCAGGATGCCCACAATGGAAGTGCATATGAATGTAGCACATTCTCTCTGACTCCTTTTCTTGATTTTTATAATTTTGTTTATAGTACTTAATTTTATGGCTATGACTATGCTTTATCCTTTCCATCTTTTATACTGATTTTCTGTAAACCACTTTGACCTTTTTTTAAGTAAAGGTAGAGTGGAGGAGTGGCCTAGTGGTTAGGGTGGTGGACTTTGGTCCTGGGGAACTGAGGAACTGAGTTTGATTCCCACTTCAGGCACAGGCAGCTCCTTGTGACTCTGGGCAAGTCACTTAACCCTCCATTGCCCCTTGTAAGCCACATTGAGCCTGCCATGAGTGGGAAAGTTCGGGGTACAAATGTAACAAAAATAAATAAACAAAAAATAAATATCAAGCTTTGAAATATGAGAGATCTGCATACAATGGAAACAGTGTATGCAAATTTATCTCATGCATATTCATTACAGATGTCTTGAGAACTGGACCGACCTGGAGGCATATTTTCAAAGCATTTAGACTTAAAAAGTCTAAGTGCTTTGAAAATACACCTCATAGTATGTTCTGAGGAAAAATGCTCTTGAAACTACTTAGATTTCACAATTTGCATTTGTCATATAGCAAATAAAGTAAAATATGAAAAAGAGCCTTGTGGGGCCCCTCCCTCATAGGTAAGTAAAAGATTTTCTTTTCCTCACCACATTCCATTCTTTCCCAATACATTGGATTAAGCCAGGGGGTCCCAACCCTGTCCTGGGGGACTCTTTGCCAGTCAGGTTTTAGGATATCCACAATTAATATGCATGAGATGGATTTATAAATTGATCTCATGAATGTTCATTATAGATATTCTGAAAACCTGATGGCTGGGGATCCCCCAGGTTTTGTAATCACTGGATTAAGCCTTTTGTTTTCTTCAGCTGGGGATTTTTATCTTTTTGGCCACAATGAGTTCACTTATTCCTCTAGTTACCACAGCATCTGATCAACTGATTTCTATACTACTTTAAACATACCTTTAACATGAACCACATTTGAATTCAACCTACCACAGCACTGGCAACCGAGTTGCAAGGATTCCCTATATACATTCAGTATCCCATCTACCCTTGCTCTGGAGCACCCATGTGTACTTCATTATATCCTGCTTGTCCAAGGAGAAAATAAAGTTAACTGTCACAAATGTTCTTCATGGATAGCACGGTAAATCAGCCATGCAATTCCTTCCAGCTCCCCACAGAGTTGAAATTGTTTGAGCCTAGAGAAGGACTCAGGAGAAGGAGCACTGGAGCATGTTCAGAGAGATTTACATGTTCTTCTGGGATTTGGGAATGTGGATCTGAACTGGCGCAGTCAGGGAAGACGACGCCACTAGGACCAACCTAGTGGGAGTCCCCTGCAAGCAGACTTGGTCAGTCCTTGAATGTCTAGCACCTGGCACCTCTACCTGGGGAGAAGGTGTTAGCCAATGGAATTTCCCTTGGAAAACCAAAAATACCCCAAATGTAACTATGAACAGAGTTGGTTGGCTGCCAGCATTCATTGATTTTATTAACTTCTACAGATGTAGGTTCCCAGAAAGTGTAAACAGTGCATTTAAACAGTTGGGGATTAATACCCCCACAAAGCTAACTATTCAAGGAAAATAAAGAATCTCCCATGAATATCCATGTACATAGCTGGGGTACTATGTGGAATGGAGGAATAGCCAGAGAAGTCAGGATTCAGATCCCACAAACTCCACTGCTTCAGATAAAAACTTAAGGCCTCATTTACTAACCTGTGTTAAGTTATGGATTTAGTTATGGATTTAGTAAACAAGCTTCATTGAGAATCATAAGGCTTGCAGTACATAACGTGTGTTAAATAAGACTTTGAGATTGTAACAAGTCAGAGGACAGAGAAAATACCAACTCTACCTGAATGTAACTCATGCTGAGTTACCACCCCCCCCCCCCCCCCCCCGCCTGCCAAAATAAGTACATCTAGAGTACCCCTGTTCTAAGTCAAAGGATAGCAGAGCAAACACTGGTACCAGGAAGATCCAGTGGAGGTGACCAAAAGGAGGTTATCTTGAGACAAAAAAATATATGTGTGTAAAATTAATTTACCACAGTCCAATAACCCAATATGGTTGTGGTTTGGCTAATTCCTACATCAGAGGTTCGTAAATCATAAAGAACGTAAGAATAGTCATACTGGGTCAGACTAGTGGTCCATGTAGCCCAGTATCTTTTTCCAACAGTGGCCAATCTAGGTCACAAGTACTGGCAGAAACCCACTTAGTAGCAACATTCCATGCTACCAATCCCAGGGCAAGCAGTGGCTTCCCTCATGTCTATCTCAATAGCAAACTATGGACTTTTCATCCAGGAACTTGGCAAAACCTTTTTTAAACTCAGATACGCTAACCGCTGATACCACATCCTCTGACAACGAGTACCAAATATGTCCTTCTATTTGTTTTAAAAGTTTTTCCATGTAACTTCCTCAAGTGTCCCCTAGGCTTTGTACTTTTGGAACGAGTAAAAAATTGATTTACTTCTACTCGTTCTACACCACTCAGGAGTTTGTAGACCTCAATCATATCTCCCCTCATCCTTCTCTTTTCCTAGCTGAAGAGCCCTAACCTCTTTAGCCTTTCCTCATACAAGAGGAGTTCCATCCCCTTTATCATTTTGGTCGCTCTTCTTTGAACCTTTTCTAATTTCGTTATATCTTTTTTGAGATACGGTGACCAGGAACTTGTCCAAACTTTTTTAAAACCCAGATACGCTAACCGCTAAAACCACATCCTCTGGCAACGAGTTCCAGAGCTTAACTGTTCATTGAGTGAAAAAATATTTCCTCCTATTTGGTTTAAAAATATTTCCATGTAACTTCCTTGAGTGTCCTCTGTACTTTTGGAATGAGTAAAAAATCGATTTTACACCACTCAGGATTTTGTAGACCTCAATTATATCTCCCCTGATCTCTCTCTTTTCCAAGCTGAAGAACCCTAACCTCTTTAGCCTTTCCTTATATGAGAGGAGATAAGTACTTAAGTATTGCCATACTGGGACAGACCAAAGGTCCATCAAGCCCAGCATCCTGTTTCCAACAGTGGCCAATCCAGGTCACAAATACATGGTAAGATCCCCCCCCAAAATACAAAACATTTTAATAATGGTCTATGGACTTCTTTTAGGAAGCTGTCCAAACCTTTTTTAAACCCCACTAAGCTAAACCGCCTTTAGCACATTCTCTGGCAATGAATTCGAGTTTAATTACACGTTAAGTGAAGGAAAATTTTCTCCGATTCGTTTTAAATTTACTACTTTGTAGCTTCATTGAATGCCCCCTAGTCCTAGTATTTTTGGAAAGCGTAAACAGACGCTTCACGTTTACCTGTTCAACTCCACTCATTATTTTATAGACCTCTATCATATCTCCCCTCAACCGCTTTTTCTCCAAGTTGAAGAGCCCTGTCCGCTTCAGCCTTTCCTCATAGGGAAGTCATCCCATCCCATCCACTTTATCATTTTTGTCACCCTTCTCTGCACCTTTTCTAATTCCACTATATCTTTTTTGAGATGCAGTGACCAGAATTGAACACAATATTCGAGTTCCATCCCCTTTATCATTTTGGTTGCTCTTCTTTGAACCTTTTCTAACACCAGTGAGAAAAAAAGGGAAATAAAAAAAAAATGTCCACTACATGTTTTGGGTAGTAGAATAGACATGAATCCACTGCAGTTGGTACTAGATCTGAAAGAAACACCTTTAAGACTCAACGCTGACAAAACATTATTATATCGAAAATTATGTTTGGTAGCGAAGAAATGTATTATGCAATATTGGACCGTAGCCACCTCGCCACCTTATTGGCATTGGCGTAACAGGGTACACCAGTTACTAGTGTGGGAGGCGAAAGAAGCAAAAGGACATTACAAAAGGAAAATACGGTTTCTTAAAATATGGGGAAGCTACCTGGAAAAAATGACACAGAGAGGCCGAAGTTTGGTCATTACTTCTTTATAAACGGGCCAAGTATCATTATAACACTGGGATGTGTTAACATGAGTTAATCAAGAGGGGTGGGGGTGGGGGGTTTGCAGGGAATAGAGGGAGGAGGAGGGTGAGAGAGAAGGGACTGAGGAGTAGGGTCGGTAATTAGATATGGAGCTCTGTATTTACTTGGGGTGGCAAGCTGATCACTCTGCACCACAGTAGAATATTGGTTGATTTACCATTGTACACTTACCAACTATGAAAGCTCCGTTGTACTGTTATGCTTTTATTTTTACAATTGCTGAAATATAAAGTTCTAAGGAGGGGAGGGGGGCAAGAGAAGAGAAAATGGAATAAGTGATTGACGCAGTTAAATATGTTGTTGCAACGTTGATTTGTATACTGAACCTTGCTGTATGACGGCTCCAAGTTGAATTGTATTGTGCATTTTGTCAATAAAAAAGTTTAAACATAAAAAAATGTCCACTAAGGAGCATCTAGGTTCTTACCTCACAAATCGCACTGGCTGACTTGTCAAAAATGTACAGCATACAGGCATTTAGTCTAAACAGAGTTGTTGGACTTTTGTTGCATATATTTTTGCCTCTTGTTAGCCAATGTTTTGTGTTGTTATTGCTTCAGCTCCTAAGCTGCTGATGACTTTTGAAAGTTCAGTTCATTATAATCTACTTTGGGGCCTTTCTTAACTAAAACTTACTATGTGCTCGAGGAGATTAGCTTGCACTAAATGCCACGTGGTCCATAGGTATAATATAGGATGTCATGATTCCGGATGAATCCGATGGTGAGTGGAATAGTGGAAGTTAGTAACAGTAGGTTATGCTCTATTTGTAAGATATCTTTAGACATAGTTGAAGCCAAAGTGGTTCACAAAATCTCAGAATAATACAATAAGTAGTCTAATATACAAATTAGACCAAGTACAAAAGAAAATATCTATGATATAATTATAAATATATGTAAAAATAGTTATAATTTGTTGTAAGTTCCAGTGCGTTTTAGGTATTGAGTACTACAAGATCGTGTTGCAATTTGTTCAAACTTTTGTGTGATAACTACAAAGAAATAAAAATCTGTGTGGACTGTATATGGTAGGGGAGAGCTGTGGCCAGTATTCTGCAGCTCCTGATTCCCTATCCTGGTGGAACAATTTTTTTTCTAATAAACAAAATTTCACAATGAATTATCTGTTAAAGTTTGTATATTGCTTCTCAATCTTCATTCAGAGTGGTTGGTTAACAGCATAAACTATGACGATTGTGTTGATGGAGATATGTATGTATGCTTATGGGTGTGAAAGAGGTTTTGGATGTAGATACAGAGGTTTGTTGCATTGATTGTTTTGGAAAGAGGTGCATGGGGGGGGGGGGGGGGCTATATTATGCTTAATATCTGTGTGTTTCTTTTTCTTTTTGTTTGCATATTTTTGTATGGATGTGTGTCTTTACCTGTGTGTATTGATGGACAGATGGGTGGAGCCTCCCCTGTAGGTGCTTTCACTTGGGCAAAATGTTCTTACTAAAAGAATTGGGTTGCATGTAAAATGTGTGTTTGCCAGAGCAAGGGTTCTCCACCCAGTCCTTGCTGTACGCCTAACCTGTCAGGTTTTCAGGATCTCCACAATGAAATAGGCATGAAATAGGTTGGGATATAACGGAGGCAATGCATATTCGTTGTGGATATCCTGATGACCTGATGGCTGGGTGTGTTCCAAGAAGTCAGTTGAGAATGCTTGTGCTAGAATGAGTGCATTTAGAATGAGTGTAGTTTAAGTAAAGGTGTGAAAGAAAGGAAAAGGAGCTTTAGATTAGAATAAGAGAATTGGTGTGTCTGTTGCAAATGAGATTTTAGCTGGGAATGCAAAAGTGAGCTTTAAAAGGTTAGGACCTGGATCACTGGCAGGAAAAGTGGCGCTAGTCCATTAAAAAACAACTTTTGTATGTGAAAAGACAGCCAGTGTTTAAAACAGATGAAGGATCTCAATTTTTGGTGGTGCTATCTGAGGAATAATTAAAAAAAAAAAAAAAAAAAAAAAAAGGTCTTTGTATCAAGTACCATTCCACTTTTTCCACAAACTTTAAATAAAGATGTTTAAAATGCTAAAATCATTCCCATGGGAGATGCATCATTGTGGCAGCTTCCAGTGTGGACTTTAACTGAATGGCAATAAAGAAGTCTGAATTCTGTATGAGGTAAATGAAAGGCCAGGTATAAACTGGTCATTTTGGTGGGTGTGAAAATAGACATGGAACGAGTGCAGTGGCTTCTTGCTCTACAAATTTTAAATTTGAATATCCACAGTTATGGAAGTTGTTGTTTAGAGTTTTTCTTGAGAGGTCGAAAGAGATTTTAGATGAACTGAATGTAGTGTGACTGGTCTGGTTGGGTTAGGATGGGTCCAGTGTTATGTTGGAGGATCTTGTACTGGTTTCCAGGCATAGTAAGGGGAGCTCTTTATGCAGAGCACTGTTACATTCTATCCTATTGGCACGTCAAACTCAAGTACAGAAAAGCATGTTTCAAACTGTTTTGACGTTAACTGTATCCCAAGAGAAACACCCTCACAGAAATCTCCTCTTTTGTTGTTTTTTTTTTTCCTTCTGCTCCTCTCATTATTCTCTTTGAGCAGTAACTATTAACTACCACCACTTAGCGGCCAGTCGTTCCATCTCCGTTGACGATGATGAGGAAGAGGAGGACAGGCTGCACGCAATGCTCTCAATGATTTGCTCACGGAACCTCACAGCTCCTAATCCGATGAAAGGTTTTTATCCTCCCCCCCCTTTCTGTACTACCTCTGGGTACCACCTCCTATAAAATACAACAGTGATGGCATTATCTGACCCTAACACCTCTACCTCCACCCCCACCCCACCCCATCCCATCACATCTAATCTGCTGGGTTGCCTTTAGATTTGACTCCTTATTCTGTGAAAAGCTTTCCTGAAGCTTTGGAAAGCTGCCTTGGCCAACTGAAGGGAAATTAAAATTAGCAACTGCAGAATTTCTTAATAGCAAGCATTTTTTATAGCTGGATTGCTAGCTACAAAAAATGAACGTACAGGGAAGACACAATAAATTAGGCTGAGGATTCTGCTGGGGGACCGAAGAATAGTCATTGCATAATTGTGGCACCTAAAGAACAATTCTGTTATCTAGGTACCCACATTTATGCCTGTAAATGCAGAAGTGCTAGTAAGGCTTCTAAGCATTATTCTGCAGATACCCACTTAACTTACATAGTGCATATCTGCAAGATGGTGTACACATGGGCAGAGCATGGACAGGGCTCTCACATATACATGTACCTTATAGAATACTGTGACTTGCATGCATGGCTGCTGCATTTAGGTGCCCCACTTAAGACAGCTCAATAGTTAGCTTCTATTACAGAACAGGCACAGACCCTGCAACTAAATGGAAGTACTTGGTTATAGAATTTTCCACTCCCCCTCTCCCCCAGTGTCAAATTTAGGGCCTCTGGTGCTGCAACATCTGGGCAAAGCAAGTAGAGGAGATATAAAACAGTGAAAAATGCTTGACTAGATGTCGATGATGAAAGCCCATGGGATCCAGCCCTAGTATTGATTGTACAGTTTCTTAATGCATGAAAGATGTTCTCCAGCAGCAAAGCTGAAATACAGGCTGAACGTGGCAGTGTTGTGGTAATGTTTTCCCTGCAGATCCCTCCTGATGCCACAATGATGTGAAAACTCCAAGACATTATCAAACACCTGAATGGTACATAGGAACAAATATGGTTGGTTTGGGGAATAGTTCTTTCCTCCTTCCAATCATTATATGTATTCTCACAGACTTTAGCTGTAATTTTGCTGAATTCTTATCTCCCAGGATAATCTATTTGCATTATTTAAATCCCTGCCACATTCTGTTGTAATGAGCGCTCACAGCCCAAGTGTTATGCAGGGCTTAATGTGTGCCAGAACAGGTTGGGACGATATTCCGGCACATCTTGGGGCTGTAGAAAGTGACATCATCTCCCAATTTTCCTGACCACTGGAGTATTTCCCCTGTTTCTCTCTTTCCTTCTGTCCCCTACCCTGCCCTCCAGAGTTATTTACTCTTTCTTTCTCTCTCTCTGTCTTAATCTCTCTCTCTCCCCCCACATCCTATGGGCTCCACCTCCAGTCTCCTCTGAAAGAGGAATTTATATCAGAGGAGGTGGATCCTGCAGCCAAAGCAGCAGTGATGAACAGAGAGCTGGTCCAATGCATCTCTGCTGTTTATTACTGGGTAGCTGTTTATTACTGGGTAGCTGTTTATTACTGAGTAGCAGAGGTGGCAACTGGTACTGCACAAGGGCTGGCAGGGTAGGAGAGAGAGGGAGATAGAGAAACAGGGTAAACAACTGGTGGGCAGGGTAAGGGAGAGGAGAGATTGAGCTAGAGGCAGAATGGGGGAGAAGAAGAGAGGAGAAAGCTAGAGGCAGTATGGGGGGAGGAAGAGAGTCAGAGGCAATACTGTAGGGAGGGAGAAGAGAGGAGAGAACCACAGGCAATGGTGAGATGGGCTGGGCTGCGGGGGAGAGAGATGAGAGCCAGAGGCAATGTTTGGCTGCAGGGGGGAGATAGGAGAGAGCCAAAGGCAATTCTGGGGTGGGCTGGAGAGAGATGGAGAAAGAGGTGTGATAATGCTGAATTGGGAAAAAGAGAGAGGCGGGGACAATGTTGCATTCTGAGAGCGATGGAAAGATAGGGGCAATACAGGATTGCAGAGGACAGAGACAGACAGAATATTCTGGATGGTAGAGAGGAGAGAGAGAAACATACACATAATGGTAGATGATGGGAATGAGGAGAGAGACAAATGGGGCAATGCTGAATTGGGGGAAGAAAGAGAGGTGGGGGCAATGCTGAATGTTGCAGAGTGGGAAGAGAAGGATAGACATGGTTAATTCTGCATGGAGAGGCTAGGCGGTCCAGAGAGTGGGTCCCACATCAGAAAAAATAGAATTATGAGTGGTATCATATCTCATGTGCTTAAAAGAGGAAATGGCTAGAAGATGTTGAGATACGTGAAGGGCTCATGACGGTGTCAGAAAACGTGCCAGGAAAGGAGGGGACCCAGTGTTGGCTATTTTAAATACCAGAAGTAGAATCTTATAGGTTATTCTATGTGTAATAGGGAGCAAGTGGGTGGTTTTCAATAACGGTATGACATGATCAAATGTTTAGCACCAACGATCGGTTTAATGAAGGTGTTTTGAATCAGTAGAATACGATGTATATCTTTGTCATAAGCCTTTGTATAACTAATTACAGTAGTCTATGTGAGACAAGACGAGAGTGGTATAGAAGTGCCTTAATGGAACTGATTTGGTGCTGCTTCTACAAACTGCACCTGATCTAAGTTGAAATCTGGGTCAAGAAATTGAAATCATTGTCAATTATAATGCCTAGAAGTTTCAGAGAAGAAACCAAAGGAACCTGTACATTGTGGAGCAGGAGTGGAACTCTTAGAAACATATTTGGTTGGCCTTTAATTTTTATGGATTCAGCTTTATCTTATAGTCCGTTAGCCAGGAAGTGATATTTGAGAGTTTGTTGAGAGATTGAATATTTTACAGATTGGTGGGCTCTATAGTTGTCAGAGTTTGGATATTGTCGGCATAAATAAAGCCTGTGAGGTCGATCGATTGAATAAGTGTTAGCAGTGGGGCCTAAAGATGTTGAACAAGGTCGGTGCCAATATTGATCGCTGAGGAGCACTTGTGGAGAGTGGTTCACAGGTAGTTCCTTGGAAGTTCACTATATAAGTTCTGGAGGAGAGATATTACTACTACTACTATAAATCATTTCTATAGCGCTACCAGTCGTATGCAGCACTTCACAATTGAACATGAAGAAAAGACAGTCCCTGCTCAAGAGAGCTTACAATCTAAATCAGGACAGACAGACAGGACCAATAAGGATAAGGGTAGGACAGACAGAAGGACACATAGGGAAGGGAGTATTGAAAAGAGGAAGACAAGATAAAGGTTACGAGCAAGTGACAAGTTAGGAGTCAAAAGCAGCATCAAACAGGTAGGCCTTTAGCCCGGATTTGAAGGCGGCCAGGGATGGAGCTAGACGTAATGGCTCAGGAAGCCTATTCCAGGCATAAGGTGTGGCGAGATAAAATGAACGGAGTCTGGAGTTAGCGATGGAGGAGAAGGGTGCAATTAGGAGAGATTTGCCTAGTGAACGGAGTTCCTGGGAAGGAGTGTAGGGAGAGATGAGGGTGGAGAGGTAGTGAGGGGCTGCAGAGTGAATGCACTTATAAGTCAATAAGAGGAGCTTAAATGTTATACGGAAACGGAGAGGGAGCCAGTGAAGTGACTTCAGGAGAGCGCTGATATGGGCATAACGACTTTGGCGAAATATTAGTCATGCAGCAGAATTTTGAACAGATTGAAGAGGAGAGAGGTGGCTGAGTGGAAGACCTGTGAGAAGCAAGTTGAAGTAATCTAAGCGAGAGGTGATGAGAGTGTGGATGAGGGTTCTGATGGCGTGTTCAGAAAGGAAAGGGCGATATTATAAAGGAAGAAACGACAGGTTTTAGCAATCTGTTGAATATGTGCAGAGAAGGAGAGGGAGGAGTTGAAGGATGACCCCAAGGTTACAAGCAGATGAGACAGGAAGAATGAGCGTGTTGTTGACAGAAATAGAGAATGGGGGAAGGGGAGAGGTTGGTTTAGGTGGGAAGATAAGGAGCTCAGTTTTGGACATATTGAGCTTCAGGTGGCGGTGAGGCATCCAGGTAGCAATGTCAGAGAGGCAGGCAGATACCTTGGACTGGATTTCTGCCGAGATTTCTGGTGTGGAGAGGTAGATCTGGGAGTTATCAGCGTAAAGGTGATACTGAAAACCGTGAGAAGAGATCAAAGCACCAAGGGAGGAAGTATAGATGGAGAAAAGGAGAGGTCCTAGGACGGATCCTTGAGGTACACCCACTGACAGCAGGATACAGGAAGAGGAGGATCCACCACAATATACACTAAAAGTACGCTGTGAGAGATAAGAAGAAACCCATGAGAGAGCAGAATTCTGAAATCCAAGTGAGGACAGCGTATCAAGGAGTAGGCTGTGATCAACAGTATCAAAAGCAGCAGAAAGATCGAGAAGGAGGAGGATAGAATAGAGCCCATTGGACTTAGCCAGGAATAAATCATTGGAGACTTTAGCAAGTGCTGTTTCAGTTGAAATGAAGGGGACGAAAGCCAGATTGGAGTGGATCAAGAATAGGTTGATAAGAAAGAAAGTCGAGGTAGCGACGGTGGACAGCACGTTCTAGTATCTTGGATAAGAAAGGGAGGAGGGAAATGAGGTGATAGTTGGAAGGAGAGGTAGGATCCAGAGAAGGTTTTTTGAGGAGTGGGGTGACTACGGCATGATTGAAGGCATCAGGGACAGTCGCAGTGGAAAGGATACGACAGATGAAAGGGGTTACAGCAGGAGAGATAGTGTTGAGTAGATGAGTGGGAATAGGGTCAGTGGAGCAGGTGGTTAGTTTTGAGGATGACAGAAGAAGTAAAGTTTCTTCTTCAGTGATTTCGGAAAAGGAAGAAAAGGAGGCAGGGGTAAGAGGGCTGAGAGAGTGGACTAAGGGAAGAAGGGGTGGAGGAGAGCTGGTTGTGAATTCAAGTTTAATCTTGTGAACCTTATCATGAAAGTAATCAGCCAGAGTCTGGAGAGAAAGTGAAGGGGGAGTAGGAGGAGAAGGCACTTTGAGGAGAGAGTTTAGCGTGGCAAAGAGACTTCTAGGGTTTGAATCAATACAGTTAGTCAATTGGATGTAATTTGGCAAGTTGGAGAGCAGATTGGAAGGAGGTCAGCAAGAATTTTAAGTGAATGAAGTCAGCAAGGGCACGAGATTTAAGCCAAAGGCGTTCAGCAGAGCGGGCACAAGAGCGTAGGTAGCGGATAGTAGGGGTCAGCCAAGGTTGGGGTTCGGTACGTTTAACAGGACGAGACATAGGAGGAGCGAGAGTGTCCAGAGCAGATGACAGAATAGTATTATAGGAAGAGACGGCCTCATTGACGGACTTGGTTGACATAGCAGTAGAGAAAAGATTTGAGATACTGGAGGACAGGGTAGAAGGGTTAATAGCCTGTAGATTCCTAAATGTGTTGGTTAGAATAGGACGGGACTGGGGAGGAGGGTGTTGAAGTGTGAAAGTTATAAGATGATGGTCAGATAGGGGGAGAGTTGAGGCAAGGAAATTGGAGGGTGAGCAGTTGGAGAAGAGTACAAGATCAAGACAGTGGCCATTCTGGTGAATAGGGGCGGTGGAGCACAGTTGAAGATTGAAGGAGGATGTTAAGGCAAGGAATTTAGAAGCATAAGAGTCAGAGGGGTCATTAGCATGAAAGTTAAAATCCCCAAGAATGAGGGAAGGAGATGAAGGCTCAAGAAAGAAGGAGAGCCAGGCATCAGTCAGAGAGAAAGGAAGATGGGGATTTAGCAGGGGTCAATAAATGACTTTTACCCGGAGAGGTAGAGGAGCAAATAGACGGATCGAGTGGACTTCAAAGGAAGAAAAGCAGTGAGATTGAGGTGGAAGAATGGGTTGAAATTTACAGGAGGGTGAGAGTAGTAATTCGACACTGCCTCCACGGCCAACCGAGCGAGGAGTATGGTAGAAGAGATAACCTCCATGACATAGGGCCGCAATTGAAGCAGAGTCAGTGTGAAGCCAGGTTTCAGTTAGGGCAAGCAGATGAAGGTTATGAGAGATAAAGAGGTCATGGATGTAGGAGAGTTTGTTGCAGACAGAGCAAGGGCGTTCCATAGAGCACAAGAGAAGGGTAGAGAAGAAGGGGGGTGGAGAGGAATAGAAATAAGATTGTAGGTATCATGGTAAGGCCTACACGAATAGGATGAGGGCTGATGTGGGGGACCAGGATTGGGATTAAGGTCACTAGCGGAGAGCAGGAGAAGGAGTAGGAGAGGTATGACGACAGCGACGAAGGTAAAAAGGTAAAAAGGCGAGGGGTGAATGGAAGGAAGGAAGTGCTGAAGGTTGAGAGCTGTGAAGAAGGGGGTGGAAAAAAGAGATGGTGAAAAGAGGGATAGAGAGATGGTGAATAAAGAGGGAAGACAATGTGCTCCAACGGTGGGAAGTGGTTTCGTAAGGAGAAACAGATTGGGAAGGGATAGTGATAGATATGACTCAAACCAGGCTAAGGCCTGATCTGTGATACCAATTTGATGAAGGCAAGTAAGGTGATGTGATCAACAAGGTCAAATGAGTCTGAAGGATCATGAGGAAAAAAACCCAGAACTCAGCTAGAGTGATCTAGATGGTAAAGGATGAAAGTGGTAATACCTAGTAAGGAAGTTTCTGTGCTGTAGTTCTGTTTGAAATCTGTCTGATTTGGGTGAAGGACAACATTTTCAGTAACTTTAGCCAAAAAAGGTAGATTAGATATAGGGTGGTAGTTAGAGCAAGATGAGAGCTGCCCTCGCAGATCTTTTAACTTGGGGTCAAGCAAAGTTTGTTTTCCAGGTATTAGGGACCTGGGCTTGGGAGAGACTGGTTATCACCATATGATGCATAAAGGGAGCAAATATGGTAATATGATGTTTGAGAATATTCGAAGGAACTGGATCATGAGGGGCTGCTGTTGGTTTCATGGACTTCAAAGTACTGAAATGGAGAGGATAGTAGAGGTGGACATACTTGCAGAAGGTTCAGTGATAGGAGTTGAAAGTGAGGTGCAAAATGGAGTCTCACCCAGGGTCTGGGCTGAGGAAGGGGGAGTGGACGGTCTGTGAAAGAAGGGGGAGTTTTAATTTATTTAAGGGTAAAGGATTGAAGGGTTAGGGACTCTAGCAATACAATGGGAGTAATAATCTTTTTGCTTTTGTGATAGATACTTTGTAGAGATATGTCAGATCTTTGTAGGCAGAAAGAAATGAGGGTGTACGATGTCGTAGCCACATTAGTTGCCACGTGTGTTCAGCATGACATAATTGGTGGTTCAGAAGTGCTACGGCAGGTATGCACCATGGGTCACTGAGTTTGAGAGAGTGAGTCTTTGAGATGGGGGTGGGGGGCAAATGCCTGCTTTATAGTCCATTGTGATAACTTGATCAGGCGTGGGAAATGTAAAAAAAAATCTTGCAAAAAGAGGTTAAGAGAAGAGTTGAGCACTTCGGATGTAAGTTTAGTACGATCACGGTGAAGGAATACATGAGATTTTGATCTTGAAGGACCACTGAGGTTGGAACATGATAGGGTGATCAGGAAATGATCTGTCCAGGGAAGGGGCTGGATAGAGGGGGAGGAAAGATGTAAGGTGGAGTGAGATGATGACAGGATATTATCCAGAGTATGCCCACCTGTAGTTATAGGATTACTTCCTCCTTCATCAGAGTGATGCTCTCCTTTTAAGAGACCTTCCTCCTCCAACATCCCTATAGGCCTCCTCTATGTACCTCTCTGTCTTCTTCAGCTCCTCCAAGTCTCCTACTGTAGCCTCAAGAGACTGGACTCGATCTCTGAGAGCTAGGAGATCTTTGAATCAAGCACACACCTGTAACCTCTCACCAGCTGGGAGATAATCATACATGTGACACTCAATGCAAAAGACTGGATAACATCCCTCTCGCTGGGCCTTAAGATTATATGGTATATTGTATGATTTATTTAGTGTTTCCTTCTGAGAAATTAATTAAATGTAATTAAACTCTGCAAACCTCCCCTCTTGTTATCCCCTAATTAGAATAATTGACTTTAAGTTAAGAATATAAATGAAAAGATGTGCTGGGGTGGACAGATGTTGGAGAGCATGGGTGGGTATGAAGACTGAATAGGCCCTGCTGTGCCTTCTAGAGGCTATTAATGTTGTAGGCAGTGACAGAAAGTTAAAGTTTTAAAACTATGGGGAAAAGGGTATAAAGACTAGTTAAAGTTTGCTTTTTTAAAATTCTATCTTTATCAATAAACCTACTTAAACCCCAATCTTTAAATCACCAAAGCATAGAAAATAATATTCACTTACCCAGAGAAATGTCCTCTTCTCTCAAACCTTCTCAGACTTGTAGCAGTGTGAGCAAGGGCGGGCCTAGAGCCTTGATAAACAAACCCACACAGATGTTTAAATGTGAAATAAAACAATTTATGTGCAGGGAAATGGACAACCTGTTCCTTTCACAGGTCAGGAGAAAATAAACAAAAAAATCAGTCCCTGTATTTATAAAGATAACTCTTGTGGCCTGCTTGTGCAGGGCTGTGGTGTGCAGTACTCTGGTTCTGAAAGGCAGCACAAAAGCTTGTCTTTGGCTTGGAGTTCCTGAAGAAAAGTTCTGTCTTTCAAAATTCAGCACAATCAGGCTTGGCCTGAGTTCCAAATTAGTTTCAGCAAGGTTCCAACTTGAACTACCTGAGTGTCGTGCCACAAGGTTCATTTCTTAGGCCAGTTCTTTTTAACATTTTTTTGTAATCATTTTCAGACCTGCCAAGTCTCCCACATTCAGCGGGTCATCTCCCGCCAAAGTGGTAAATTCTCCCGCTGAGACACCGTTGGCAGCTCCCCCTTCCACCTAATATTTATTTCCTGGCCACTGCTGCTTCTCCTGTTCAGCAGCAGTGGCTGCGACCAAAAAAAAAATTTTTAAAAGCAAGCGCGGGGCCACAGCAGTCTTCAAGCATGGGCTGTCGGGTCTGCAGCTGCTCCTCTCTCTGCCCCTGGAGGAGCAGGAAGTTGACATTGACTTCCTGCTCCGCTCCAGGAACAGAGAGAGGAGTGGCTGCAGAGCCGAGAGCCCATGCCTCTGAAGGCTGCGGCGGCCCCACGCTTGCTTTTTTTATTTTTTTGTTTGTTAGCTTTTTGTTGTTGTTGTTTTTTGTCACAGCCGCTGCTGCTCAATAGGAGAAGCAGCAGTGGCCAGGAAACGAATATCGGGTGGAAGGGGGAGCAGGAGGTAGAATGGAGAGAGTTCAGAAGATGGGGGGAGAGAAGGAGGGAACATGGAGAAGGGCTGGAGAAAGAGAGAAGCTGCTGAAGATAAGGATGGGGAGAAAGGGGAGGGAGATCCTGGCTGAGAGCAGAAAGAGGGAAGAATCTGGAAGGAAGGGTAGGGAGAGAAAAAGGAGAGACATTGAAGGATGAGGAGAGAGAGGGGAAACATGATGAATGGAAAAGATAGACACTGGATGGAAAGAAGGGGGATAGAGAGAGAGACACTGGATGGATGGAAGGATCGGTAGAGGGGGGTAGATGGATGGAAGGATAAGGAGAGAAAGAGGGAAGACAGATGGAAGGATGGGGAGAGAAAGATGCTGGATGGAAGGATAGGGAGAGAGAGAGAGTGAAAACAAATGGAAGGATGGGGAGAGAAAGATGCTGGATGAAAGGATGGGGAGAGAAAGAGGGAAGATGCTGGATAGAAGGATAGGGAGAGAGAGAGGAGATGGATGAAAGGATGCAGAGAAAAGGGGAGAGACTGGAAGGATGTGGAGAGAGAGAGGGGACACTGAGCAGAAAAGGGGAGAAAGATAGACACTGGATAGAAGGAGGGGGAGAGAGAGATGGAAGGATCAGGAGAGAGGGTGGATGGGGAGAGAAAGGGAAGACGCTGGGTGGAAGGGTAGGGAGAAAAGAGAGGAGACACTGGATGGAAGGATGCAGAAAGAAAGAGGGGAGACACTGGAATGATGGGGAGAGAAAGAGGGGAGCTGCTGGATGGAAAGGGGGAAAGGACTGAGTAGTGAAAGACTGGAGAATAAGAGGAAAGGGCATGGGGCGAACAAGGGTGAGGAAAAGATGAAAAGCCATAGGTAGATGAAGTAAAAAGAAGGAAAGTAAAGAATGGATAGTAAGAATGAATTCAATCTGGACAGAGAGAGAGGCAGAAAAATATTGAAGAAAACAAAGAAAAAGGAGAGAAAAATTACAAATGGACAGGAAACCCTGGCAAGAGAGAAGAGAAGATGAAGGAAAGCAGAATCAAGAGATGGGGAGCAACTTAATTAGAAAAAGTAAATGGCCAGACAACAAAGGTAAAGAAAATAATTTTATTTTTAGTTTAGGACAAAGTAAAATGTGATAGCTGTATTAATAAAGTTTAATAAATGCAAATAAAACACAAAATAGAAAATAAAGACACTTGATTGCATAGGGAGAGGAATGGCCAGTAGGAAAAAGGAAGTGATAATGCCCCTGTATAAGATTCTGCTGAGACCTCATTTAGAATATTGTGTACAGTTCTGGAGACCACACTTTCAAAAAGAGATAATAGGATGGAGTCGGTCCACAAGCCGGCTACTAAAATGGTCAGTGGATTTAGTCAAGGGAAGTCTTGCCTCACCAATCTACTACATTTCTTGGAAGGGGTGAATAGACATGTGGATAAAGGTGAGCCAGTCGATATTGTGTATCTGGATTTTCAAAAGGTATTTGACAAAGTACCTCATGAAAATCATGGGATAGGAGGTAATGTCCTATTGTGGATTAAAAACTGGCTAAAAGATATAAAACAGAGAGTAGGGTTAAATGGTCCATATTCTCAATGGGTTCCCCAGGGGTCTGTGCTGGGACTGCTGCTTTTTATCGTATTTATAAATGATCTAGAGATGGGTGTAACTAATGAGGTAATTAAATTTGCTGATGACTCAAAGTTATTCAAAGTTGTTGAAGTACAAGTGGATTTGAAAAATGGCAAGAGGACCTTATGAGACTGGGCATCCAAATGGCAGATGATGTTTAAATGTGAACAAGTGTAAAGTGATGCATGTGGGAAAGAGAGGCCCAAACCATAGCTACATGGTCCAGGGTCCCACATTAGGAGTCACCGTCCAGGAAAAGGATCTAGGTGTCATCGATGATACGTTGAAACCCTTTGCTCATTGTGCTGTGGTGGCTAAGAAAGCAAATAGAACATTAGGAATTATTAGGAAAGGAATGGAAAACAAAAATGAGAACGCTATATTACCTTTGTATCTCTTCATGGTGTGACCGCACCTCAAGTACTGTGTGCAATTCTGGTCACTGCATCTCAAAAAAGATATAGCGGATTTAGAAAAAGTACCGAGAAGGGTGAAGAAAAGGGGATGGGATTTATTTTATTTATTTATTTGTAGCATTTGTATCCCACATTTTCCCACCAATTTGCAGGCTCAATGTGGCTTACATTTGCCATAGTGGCGATTGCCATTTCCGGTCAGTAGAATTTCCCTAAGAGGAAAGGCTAAAGCAGCTAGGGCTATTTAGCTTGGAGAAGACGGCTGAGAGGAGATATGGTAGAGGTCTATAAAATACTGAATGGAGTGGAACGGGTAGACGAGAATTGCTTGTTTACTCTTTCCAAAACATAGTAGGACTAGGGGGCACATATTGAAGCTTCTAAGTAGTAAATTTGAAACACATCAGAGAAAATATTTCTTCACTCAATGTATAATTAAAGTCTGGAATTGTTGACAGAAAATGTGGTAAAAGCAGTTAGCTTAGCTGGGTTTAAAAAATGTTTGAATAATTTCCCAAACGAGAAGTCCATAAGCCATTATTAAGTTGGACTTGGGGAAAATCCACTTCCTATTTCTAAGGTAAGCAGCCTGAAATCTGTTCTGCTGTTCTGGGATCTTGCCGGGTACTTGTGATCTGGATTGGGCACTGTTGGAAACAGGATGCTGGGTTTAATGGTTTAAGTAGGATACAAAATGTATCTATTTGTTTAGGACTGCATATTCAGCGGTCCTACTTAAATATATAATATAGCTGAAAATCTACTTATAATTAAGTGGTTAAGTCCTTCATTTATCTTTATATGAAGACCATCCTGCTGAATATCGAACTCCTAGTCCCTTGGTCTTTACTACCAGTCTTTGAGGACTGCCAGAGTCAGATTTTCCCTAATGAATATTCACATGACAGATTTGCATGCCTATTTCCATTGTATGCAAACCATTCTCATTTATATTCAATAGGGGGTATCCTGAAAACATGTCATGTTGGTGGCCCTCATTAGCTTCCTGTCCCTTAATGACTAGGATCTTGACCTTCACTTCCAGTCTTTAAGACATGGCTTGGCCCCTTTGTCCATCTTTGTCCCACCTTCTCCCCTTTCCCTCCCAGGATAATGACAGCACTGTTGTCTTCAGGTATGCTTGCCAATGCTTTTCCATTTTTTTTAACATGCTTCATTTTTGCATGTGGCCAAATTTGCAAGTGTTAACATGTGCATATACATACATGTGTATCAGTGTGTACTCCTCTTTGTATAGGCACACACAGAGCATACATATATGTATATCAGAGACAACCAGACCAATGAACATGCTGTTCACTCTAATTCTTCAAGAATCTTTTTTGCCTTTCATCTGAATTCTGAGGTTCTGTGGGGTTCTGCCTTTTGTTTCTCAGACTGCTTTGGGGTGGTCCATTAAAATGATTAAGCAAAGATGACCCTTTAGATTTGCTGCTGAATGGGTTTAATTTTGTCATTTAAAACAATAGAGAAACTGCAATAATGTACACTCGGTCATTCAGCTCCCTACATGAAGAATTAAGGTGAAGAGCATTTTCCATTTGCTTTCCCTTTGCTGGATCTTCAAGGGCTTTTGAATAAGCATGTACCTTTACTGAGTGATTTCATTTTGTAGTATAATTCAGATGCCCACCGTGAAAATGCTTTTGCTGCATTACTGGCTGGATCTGTGTTGGCTGTATGCAAATAAATAGGTAGAGATTTTTTTAAATATGTTGACATGGCATTGCATGACTCATTTTCAAATATCTCCTCTCCAATTTACCTCCCAGCGTAAATTTTGACAGCCTGTCTCGAGGTGATTATCTTTTTATTTGACTTGTATGTTAACGAATCCCACAAAATTTCACACCTGCCTTAATTTATTTCATGGGAGGAGCTGAAAGGCCAGTGGGTGACATGCTTTAAATAAGAAGTTATGTCAATATATGGCTATAACTCCAAAATTTCCAATCTATAGTGACCTAAAGAAGTGATTTTTATTTTGAATTTCACTTTTAAATAAGAAAAAAAAATCTTGTAAGAAAACGCATTTTCCTTCTGTTCATTAGATTAAAAAAAAAAAAACCATTGGGCCCAACACGGAAAGCCATTTATCTGTAAAATGGCGGCTGTTAGCCAGATAAATGTCATAGGCCTATCTCCTGATATTCACTGGTACATTATAGACTGCCTCTACACTCTTCAGATAGTTCCCACTGGTACAAGGGGTGGATTGAAGGTAGAGCCAAAAGTAATCCAGTTACAGTGATATTCAGTCCTAAGTTTGTTCAAACTTTATCCTGATAGAGGCACTGGTCACTGTTAATGCAAAAGTTCAACACCAATCAGTATCTAGATACTAGCGGTCTACCCTTCCACTTGGTGGACTTAACATCTGCCTAAGGCAGCAGTGTTTGGAGCATCATAGCAGTGCGCAGCATTTTATATACAGGAAGTAGGACTCAGCAGTGCTTAAGTGCAGGCCTGTACTGAAAAGCCTGCTAATGTGCTGAGCTTCCTTTAGCTGCTGCCTTGTGTTCTAGTAGGGCAGAGGTAACCCAGAATTAAAAGAAAAAGGAAAGAGATAATGGAAATGAAGGGGAGGGAAGGAGAAGGGGAGATTTTGGCCATCTGTCGGGGGGGGGGGGGGGGGGGGGGGATAGCATCTACAAAGAGACCCGCCACAGCTGTGTTTCAGCACACTCTGATCCTGCTTCAGGGCTCATAAGCAATCTCACTCAAATGCAGAATTACTTGCAGGAGTGAACAGAAGCAAAAACAAGATCCGGTGTGTACACTGTTGTACAGCCATACTCAGTTCCAACAAGAAAGAGAGAAGGGGAAATGCATATCTTGGAGGGGCTGCCTGAAGAGAGTCCTTTTCTTCATCCTTACAGTGTGTTAGTCTCTCCCTCTCTCAGAATTTTAATTTTGACTATTTACCACTTTAATACAGTTAAAATCCTTTATTCCTTATCGTCCATACTAGACCAGTCCAGAACAAGTGGGTGTTTTTTCTGTGAACCTGCGGATGGAGACAGAAAAACAAAATAGTTACAAGTAATTCACCCCTTAAGAGTATCACGCAGCCTTGGAGCTTTCCTAAATACTCTACTTATCACAAATTAACTCCATCCAAATTACAGCTGTTTCTGTAAAGTAAACCATTATCACAGTAAATCCCCAGCCTTCTGCTTGGTATCAGGTGCCTTCCTGCTTTTTTAACATATCCACTAGTTGTTACTCTCTATATTCACAAAGGATATCAATTTACCTTCTCTCTCCCTTAAACTTGTTCATCAAGCTTCTGGCACTGTTAACGGTATCAGTGTTGGAAGGATAATCAAGAAATCATTGTCAATCAGGTTATACCCATTGATTATGATCTGTTTTATTCTGGGTCTCTCCTTTGCAAGATTAATCCATTGAATTAGGTCTACAACCAACTAGTACATCAGGGAAAAACAATCCTGTACCCTGAAGGAAAAAGCTAAATCACTGAATTCCAAATAGGTAAGGAAGTACATTGAATTCCACCCACAGAGTAAATCTGAACAGGTTCTCAGATCTTACACTAAAACTACACAAAAACTACCTGCTCCCTATATTCCACAGAATAGGTGTAGGAGAAAAATATAGGGTTGGTAGCTTGACAGGCCATTTATTTTATTTTCACAAGTACAACAACCCCTACACTTGGAACTAGGGTAAAGAAACAAAGAGCCCCGAAAGCTACTGCTTTCATTACAGCTTCTGCCTCTGTCCAGACCAAATCCTTGGACCATGACAACATTCTGGTTTCGTGTGATAAATGTAGATACATTGAATCCATCGTGAAAGAAGTACAAGAACTAAGAGAAGAAGTGGCAAGACTAAGAAATATCTGGGACAACCGGAAATTTGTCACGGAGATACAAGTCAAAACATTGGGGGACTTCCAGCAAAGGGAGAGAAGATCTTGGGCAGACAGAGCACAGCTGGAAGCAGGTCACCAGGTCCTACAAGATCAGCCCTCCAACTCCATCTTCTGTTGAACTAAAAAATCAGTTCACAGCCCTGGAGGTAGAAGAGCTAGAAACATCTAAAAAACAGGAGGAAACAGCGACCAAAAATGCCAACACCGCTGGACAAGTGGCCAAAAAGAAGGGTAAGGTAGTGGTGGTTGGAGATTCACTTCTGAAGGGTAGTGAAGCGCCCATCTGCCGACCGGACATGTTGTCCAGGGAGGTGTGCTGTCTGCATGGTGCCAACATTCATGATATTGTGGAAAGATTGCCTAGACTCATCAAGCCTGCTGACCACTCTCCTATGCAACTCATCCATGTTGGCACAAATGATACTGCTAAATATCCTACTGAACATATCATATGAGACTTCATGGCTTTGGGTCAGAGGGTGAAGCATCTAGGTACGCAGGCGGTGTTCTCATCTATCCTCCCTGTCGAAGGTAAAGGCCGAATGAGAGCAGCTCACATCTTGGAGATAAATATGTGGTTGGTGCCGATGAGAGTGCTTTGGTTTCTTAGACCATGGAATGATTTTCCAAGAGCTACTGAGCAGTGATGATGTCCATCTGTCAAGGAAAGGACAGAGTGTCTTCAGCAACAGACTAGCTAAAGTACTAAGGAGCGCTTTAAACTAAAATTGTTGGGCATGGGTAAAGAAGGCCACAAAGCCATAATTAACCCCAAGGAAGGTAGGATATTAAAGTCAACTAACCTATGTTAGAAAATTACATAAAAGTAAGAGGAAAAGAAGGCCTTAGAAACTGGAGTGGTCCTGGAGAACTGGAGAAGGGCGAATTTGGTTCCTTTGCACAAGAATGGAAGTAAGGAGGAAGTTGGGAATTACAGACCTGTCAGTCTGACCTCGGTGGTGAGTAAGCTAATGGAAACGCTACTAAAGTGGAGGATTGTGAGATTTCTCGAACTGAATGGGATGCAGGACCTGAGGCAGCATGGCTTCACTAGTGGCAGGTCATGTCAGACAAATCTGACTGACTTCTTCGACTGTGTGACCAAACAGTTGGATGTGGGAGGGGCGCTTGATGTGGTATACTTGGATTTCAGCAAAGCCTTAGACACAGTTCCGCACAGGCAACTGATAATAAATTGAGTGCTCTTGGTATGGGGAAAGGGAAATGGGACTTGATATACCGCCTTTCTGAGGTTTTTGCAACTACATTCAAAGCGGTTTACATATATTCAGGTATATATATTCAGGTACTTATTTTGTACCAGGAGCAATGGAGGGTTAAGTGACTTGCCCAGAGTCACAAGGAGCTGCAGTGGGAATTGAACTCAGTTCCCCAGGATCAAAGTCCACTGCACTAACCACTAGGCTACTCCTCCACACAATTGGGACCAATTGGATTAAAAATTGGTTGAATGGAAGGAGACAGAGGGTAGTGATAAATGGAGCTTGCTCTGAAGAAAAGGATGTTGTCAGTGGAGTAGCACAGGGATCGGTCCTTGGACCGGCTCTTTGTAATGTCTTTGAGTGATATTGCGGAAGGGCTGTCTGGTAAGGTTTGTCTCTTTGCAGATGATATCAAACTCTGCAATAGGGTGGACACCCTGTAGGGTGTGAATGACATGAGGAAGGACCTAGTGAATCTGGAGGAATGGACCGATATTTGGCAACTGAGATTTAATCCCAAAAATGCAGGGTCATGCATTTGGGTCGCAAGAATCCAAGGGAATGGAAAGCACGGGGTACAAATGTAACAAAATAAATAAATATAGGGAGTGAAGTGCTTCAGTGTACGAAGGAAGAGCAGGATTTGGGGGTGATTGTGTCTGATGACCTTAAAGCTTCCAAACAGGTAGAAAAAGCAATGATCAAAGCCAGAAGGATGCTTGGGTGCATAAAAAGGGATGACCAGCAGGAAAAGGAAGTGTCTGAGCAGAGCACATTTCTCACTACATCCAACTGTTTATTTTTCTGTTTTGCATTAGATCTCTTCTTGCTTCAACCTAAGGAGACATTTGCAGTTTACTTCTAGTGCTTTCCACTGAATTCATCAAGCATATCTCCATGCTTCACGGTGCTATGCGGTACTGTTCCTCATTAATTCTTGAGACCTTTCTTTCCATACCTGTCGATGATAGTGGTGTACTCCATAGTTTTGTTTCTGATTAGTTCTTAGTTCTCCCAGAACTATTCTGTTTTCTCTTCAGAATTTTTGTCCCACCATTCTTGGGACACTGCTTCTTCTGGACTGGTCTTATATGGATGCTAAGGAAAGAAAAATTATGTTTTTACCTGGTAATTTTCTTGCCTTTAGATTTTTAGTTCTTTTTTTGACAGATTCCTTTGATTCCGTATTCTGGCTTCTCTAATGAACATTATTTCATGCATCTCCTGCCTCAATGAAATACCTGTATGTCGGTAGAGTATATACTTTCTTTATTGATGAAGTTATTGGCTGAATAAGACATGATTTTATAAGCTTTCAATATTGACCAAGTGCAGAACATTCCATGGCTGCATGATATTCATGATACTCTGTCTTCATCCTCTGGACTGGTCAGGTAGGACTAAAGGAAATAAAAATATCAGGTAAGATCATTTTTTTAAATTTTGAAAGTAACCCTGCACCAGCAAATCAGAGTCCCTCAGAAAGGGGACACTTCTTTGACAGACAGTGGATGTGTTTTGTATCTCTCTGCTTTTCCCCTTGAAACCTTTGCATTGTTGTTTGACTTGTGTGAACCTTTTGTAGCAGCAGCCACCTTCCCTCCCTTCTTTTCCAAACAAATGCACACCTAGTACACCTGGTACTGTAGATCTGGGATCCTGACCTGAGCCAGTAAAGGGCAATAAATTCTTAATGTTATGAGCTCTGTGATGTTGGTCCAGGTTGTCCCTTCTGGAGACTGTGAAGCTGAATAATCAAAAATGTTTCCCTTGGCACAGAATGGGAGAAAAACTTAGATTAAATCAGCGCCTTTAGAGAGTGATTTTATAACAGGGTGTCTATGTTCCGTAAACATTTTTAAATGGCTATTTTGTGCTTTTTTTGTGTGTGTCTCTCTTGAAACATATCACAGCTGTGATGGCCTAAGCTGGGCAGCGGTATTCCACAGCTTAAACTGGACAGTCTGTCTGCTTGATGAATGGTTTAGTACAGAGGTTTCTAACCCAGTTCTCAGAATAATTCCTAGTGATGCACAAATGTTCTAGCATAAAGGTGAAACTTGCTGTGCGCCTAGTTTAGGTGGCAGAAATGCCTGTTCTATTAATTTGCATATGGAATTGGCCTGTAATAGCGAAAAGTATGTGCTGTGTTTTGATGGTATGTACTTTGCAGTGGGTGTGCGCATGGGCAGAGTTTGGATTGAACCCACAAATAACACATGATGGTATTCTATAATCTACACATTATGGCTAACAGCCAGGTGCAGACATTTACACCATCTCTAGGGATGGTATAAGTGAAAGTACCATAAATATAAGTACATTTTCTGCCACATGCACTAGGTGCCCCTTATAGAATTACCCTCTATGTGCATATGTCATAGCTTTGCCCACACACTACTCCCAGGAATGCCTACACTTGGAATGTGTTAAACGATGCATGATCATGTCTGCACACGTATTTGTACATATGTGCCATTTTAGTACTTGTTTATATATAGGAAGTACTTTACGAAATTACCCCGTATGTGTATATTCAATGTACAAAAATAATGTTGAATTTGAAAAGTGATTAAAGTGCACTGCGTGTCGTAGTGCTGTCTGAGAATCATAGTTTATACTGTTACCTCTACCCCAGTGACAAAACTAACACATCTCTGTCTTCCCTTGAGCAAGAATAAGTCTTGCATTGCGTAATGTAATGTAATCACAAGCATCTTTTCTTTTCTTTTTGGAAGGTACAGGTGACAGGATAGACACACATGGCCTCAGCACTAGTCTCTTGCCATGGCAGCTGACCGAATACTGTAGCCAGGGTTCCTCGTGCCTTTCCTGTTCATCCGGCAGCTCCCCATATGATATACCTAGCTGCTGCAGCTGTATACACGACAGGTAAAGCTGCTCCTCCTGAGTTACAAAGATGTGGGGGTTGGGGAAGATAGTGTGTATACAGCTTTAGAGAGATAAACACAAATAAGTAAATGAATGTTTTTTATTATTCTCACAATAAATCCACTCTGTAATTATATCACTGGAAAATCATTAGGTTATTAGCTGTACTCATATAATGAATTCTCTCAATCTGCCACCTTGTTACAGCCAGAGAACACCAAACTGTATTCTCTGAGAAGAAAACAAAAACCCTTTCCCTTTCCTCTGATTAACTGTTCCAGTTACCTTCTAAGTACACACCCCTCCCAGTTCTCTTAGATGATAAAATTCTAGCCTGCTTGTGGTATTCAAATCAACCTCTGAAATTTTGCTGAAAAACATATACCGTGTGTTTTCAAAGTCCAGTTTGGCTTATGGTCACTAGGAGGAGGAGGGGAAAAGGGGAGGAAAAAACATCAGTGGCTCATTCTTCTCAGTTGCTGTTGGGAAATTCAAGCTGAACTGCATTCACTTCAGATAAGGTGCTGCCTGTCATTCCCTAGACCTTCGGCCTTTTCTTAGCCACATACATAAGTACATAAATATTGCCATACTGGGACAGACCGAAGGTCCATCAAGACCAGCATCCTGTTTCCAACAGTGGCCAAACCAGGTTACAAGTACCTGGCAAGATACCAAAACAGTACAATGCATTTTATGCTGCTTATCCTAGAAATAAGCAGTGGATTTTCCCCAAATTCATTTTAATAATGGTCTATGGACTTTTCCTTTAGGAAGCCATCCAAACTTTTTTAAAACCCCGCTAAGCTAACTGTTGTTACTACATTCTCTGGCAACAAATTCCAGGGTTTATTTACACATTGAGTGAAGAAATATTTTCTCCGATTCATTTTAAATTTACTACTTTGTAGCTTCATTTCATGCCCCTGGTCCTAGTACTTTTAGAAAGAGTAAACACTTATGATTCAAATCTACCTGTTCCATTCCCCTCAGCCATCTCTTCTCCAAGCTGAAGAGCCCTAACCGCTTTAACCTTTCCTCATAGGAACGTTGTCTCAACAACTTTTTCATTTTTGTCACCATTCTCTCTGTACCTTTTCTAATTCCACTATATCTTTTTTGAGATGCGGCGACCAATTGAACACAATATTCAAGGTGCAGTCACACCATGGAGCGATGCAAAGGCATTATATTGTCCTCATTTTTGTTTTCCATTCCTTTCCTAATAATACCTAACATTACTTTGCTTTCTTAGCCGCCGCAGCACACCGAGCAGAGGGTTTCAACATATCATCAACAATGACACCTAGATCCCTTTCTTGGTCTGTGATTCCTAACGTGGAACCTTGCATGACGTAGCTATAATTCGAGACACAAATGATGGGATTTCAGCGGGCCGAACCGTATAATCGAAACATGCATCACTTTGCACTTGCTCACATTAAACGTCATCTGCCATTTAGACCCCAGTCTCGTAAGGTCCTCTTGTAATTTTTCACAATCCTCCCACAATTTAACGACTTTGAATAACTTTGTGTCGTCAGCAAATTTAATTACCTCATTAGTTACTCCCATCTCTAGGTCATTTATAAATATGTTAAAAAGCAGTGGTCCCAGCACAGACCCCTGGTGAACCCTCCATTGAGAATACTGACCAGTTAACCTTACTCTCTGTTTTCTATTTTTTAACCAGTTTTTAATCCACAATAGAACACTACCTTCTCTAACACTACCTTCTCCAATTTCCTCTGGAGCCTTTCATGAGGTACTTTGTCAAACGCCTTCTGAAAATCCAGATACACAATATTAACCTGCTCACCATTATCCACATGTTTGTTCACCCCTTCAAAGAAATGTAGTAGATCGGTGAGGCAAGATTTCCCTTCACTAAATATATGTTGACTTTCCAGCTTATTTTCGAAAGAGACGGACGCCCATCTTCCGACAGAAATCGGGAGATGGACGTCCGTCCGTCTCAAAAACAGGTATAATCGAAAGCTGAATTTGGACGGCCCCAACTGCTTTCCGTCACGGGGACGGGCGAAATTCTCGGGGGCGTGGCCGAATGGTAGCGAAGGCGGGACAGGGGCGTTCTGGGGCGTGGTTAACAGATGGACCTCTGCGCCTGATAATGGAAAGAAGCAAGACGTCCCCGACAAGCATTTAGTCCACACAAAGTTGGTCCTGTTTTTTTCACGACCAAGCTTCCAAAAAGTGCCCAAACTGACCAGATGACCACCGGAGGGAATCGGGGATGATCTCCCCTGTCTCCCCCAGTGGTCACTAACCCCCCCTCCCACCCTAAAAAACAAACTGTTTAAATATTTTTTCCAGCCTCTATGTCAGCCTCAAATACCATACCTAGCTCCATGACAGCAGTATGCAGGTCCCCCGAGCAATTTTAGTTTAGTTGGTGCTCTGAATGGCTGACAGAAACTTGGAGGGACTTAATGGAAAGGGAAGGAGGTCTAGGCAGCTGAATAAGTGGTGCAGTGGTTAGAGCACAGGTCTTGTAATCAGAAGGTGGCTGGTTCAAATCCCACTATTACTATTGTTTTAATTTGGATGTCCCTGACTGCACTTGCATGTTTTGTTTTGTTTTTTTTTGGACGTCCCTGACTGCACTTGCATGTTTTTTTTCTCTTCCGCTTTTTGCTCTCTGCATGGGTCCCGCGCAGCACCAACTAAACTAAAATTGCTCCGGGGACCTGCATACTGCTGTCATGGAGCTAGGTATAATATTTGAGGCTGGCATAGAGGCATCTCAGGGGGACCAGTGCACTATGAATGCTGGCCCCTCCCACGACCAAATGGCTTGAATTATGTCCGTTTTTGAGATGGCCGGCAGCGGTTTTGATTATCGCTGAAAACCGCGGACGGCCATCTCTAGGTCCAGCGATCTCACCATTTGTGTCGTCTATCTCTAGAGTCGACACAAATGATGGGATTTCAGCGGGCCGAACCGTATAATCGAAACCGAAGATGGACGGCCATCTCGTTTCAATTTTACGGTTCGCTCCTCCTCTTCGCAGAGCCGTCTCCGGAGATGGACGTTTTTGCACATGGGCGTTCATGTTCGATTATGCCCCTCTTTGTCTTATTAATCCATGCTTTTCAATATGCTCTGTAATCTTGTTCTTAATAATAGTCTCTACCATTTTGCCCGGCTCTGACGTCAGACTCTCACCGGTCTATAATTTCCTGGATCTCCTCTGGAACCTTTTTTAAAAATTGGTGTTACATTGGCCACCCTCCAATCTTACGGTACCACGCTCGATTTTAAAGATAAATGACATATTACTAACAATAGCTCTGCAAGGATACTTCTGATTCCATATTGCCTTTTTCTCCAAAAGGGGCATTTCCACGCAATCCTCATCTAGCAGGACTTCATTCAACCTCCAGAAACATAGTGTCCGATCTACACATGGTCCTTTATTCTTGAACCAAATGGGAGCATGGTCCGACCACACTATGGCATCTATTTCCACTTGTTCCACCTTAGCAAGAAAAGTTTTATAAAAAAAAAAAAAAAATAGTCAACACTCGAAAAGGTGGTGTTTGTTGCAGAGTAATAAGTAAAAATTCTGCTAGATTTATGAAAGTACTGCTATGCGTCAACAAGACCCATGCACTCCACCATTGCCTGCAAGGCTTTCCTATCAGACTACTTATACAGTAGTTGAGCTGACAAGTCTAATTTGGGACGCAAGGTCACATTAAAATCCCCTCCCAAAATCCACATCCCATTTGTCCATTACATCAGAGTGTGCTCCACATAAAAGGATGATTGTGTTTCATTTGGAGCATAAATGGAGACTAAATTATAAGTTGTTTCCTGAATGGCCATCTGCACAGCCAAAAATTGGCCCTGAGGGTCACTTTGAACCTGTTGTATTACTGGTTGAACTAGATATTAGAATACTCACCTCCCGGTTTTTCAACAAAGGATGGGAGGCGAGAATTGCAGCAGGTACCCCCTATGGCCCAACAGATGCTGACGATGCTTCAATAGATGAGTCTCTTGCAACAGAGGCTGATAATCTCGACAGCTCTTTAAAAATAGATTGCCTATTGTAAGGTGAGTTTAGCCCCCAAACATTCAGGGACACTATTTTTAGTTCACCCATACAGCCAACAGGTGTTCAAAAGCATGGTATCTCATATCCCCGTCCCAGATTCTCTGCATGCATAATTCCCTAGACATTTCCCCTTGTAAACTTCCCAAATCTACCCTCCCCAACTCTCCCCCCTCTTCAAACCCCCACCTCCCATCCTCCCCACTCACCTCCCCCTTGTCCTCTTCATTTCCCCTCATACTATTTCCTCCTCTCATAACTGGTATACTGAAGAACCTGTGAAAGGAAGTGAGGACACCCCCCCCCCCCCACCAACTGCCATTACTCTTAGCATGCAAGCATGCCCTTCCTACACACATAATCAGTTCATGCAAAACTTCACAGTGCAATTCACACACCCTCCCAATCTTTGCTGGCATTGCTCCATCTTAATAGCCTAGGTGTGTAGGCTAAGGATATAATAACAAGATATTATACTACATTACAGGGCAATGCACCATAATGCACTACTACTACTACTTAACACTTCTAAAGCGCTACCAGGGTTACGCAGCGCTGTACAGTTTAACACAGAGGACAGTCCCTGCTCAAAGGAGCTTACAATCTAAAGGACAAAAAGTGCAGTCAATCAAATTGGGGCAGTCTAGATTTCCTGAATAGAAGTATAATGGTGAGTGCACGGTTATCACCATTGTCTCTCCAATACTGAGTACTGGGGGGAACTGAATATAAATGTACATCAAAAAGTCCACTTCTTACACCCCACACATACTCTGGGATGATCATCTCCGAAACCAGCTGTTAAAGCAACCAGACCACCTCTGGTTACCATGATTCAGTGTGATATGGCAGTCCAGGGTGCAAATTCCAGCACTGCAAGCAGCAGTTTTTACTGGTGGTAATTCTTTGCCATTTAGGGCAGGACTGGAACTTTTCCCGGCGTGGTGTCGGCTCCTTCACCAACTGCGGTCAAAGCTGCAGCGCCTCTTCCTTAGATCGAATTCTGTGAAGTTGCCCATCACAAGAGAAGACCAGCACAAAGGAGAATTGCCATCTGTACCTCACCCCATCGGAGCGCAGCTTTTCTATTCCCCTCGCCGCCTCAGGGTTGCACTTGCAGTATCCTGATACTGATAAATTATAAGTATTCCACACACAGGCATCCTTCTTGCAGCCTTTAAAACAGCTTCTTTCACTTTAAAACTTTGTAAACAGGCCACAGTATCCCTCACTTGATTGTTTCTAGCCTTTCCCAGGCACCAATGAGCCTACACTATTTCAATGCGTTCCTCAGGGATTTTTTCTCCACCTTCTGAGAGCAGGAAACTGGCTATACTCTGCACCACCGCTTCACAGTTCAGATATTCTGGGGTCTTTGGCAGTCCTCTTATATTACATCTTTGAGACCTATTTTCTAGGTCCTCTAATTTCAGAGACAGATCATTATTAATGGTCATTAAATCCTCAATGCGTTGTCTAGAGTAGTGGGAGGCTCAGAGTGTTCTTCCAGAATGTGCTCTGACTCCTCTATTCATTTGCCAAGCTCAGCAATATCACTCCTGAGGCCACTCCCCAGAGTCGCCAGGGCTTCATGCAGTGCTTTAATATCAGTTTTAATCTCCAACAGCCACTCCCGAATCTCTCCTGCCGAGAAGACCTCTCCCGGGATCGGCCCCGAGGTCACTGATGTTCCCTCAGTCTCTGTTGTAATTGCGTCTCCCAAGCGGTGCTGATCCGCCATCTTGCCCTGCTCTTCCCGCAGAGCCTGCAAAGCCGCCGAGTAAGAGAAACGGGTGAAATCCATGCTTTTTACCTTAGACGCCGTCAGAATCAAAATTGTAAGTGCCGAGAGACCCCTTGCCCCACGGGGACATGCCTTTGTAATTTGGATGACTGTGATTTTTGGCGATTTGGTCTCGGGGAGAGGGGAGCAGCGCTCTCAGGCTGCCATCTCAAAATTCTCATCAGGGGTGTGTTAAGGGTGGGATCTGGGCGTTCTTAACACTTGGATGTTTTTCTGTTATAATGGAACAAAACAAAAACATTCAGGGCTGTAAGGTGGACATTTTGGTCTAGACCAGTTTTAATAACGAATAAGCCACACAAAAAAAGGTGCCCTAAATGACAAGATGGCCACTGCAGGAATAAAGGAATGACACCTCCTTACACCTTCAGTGTCCTTTCTCACCCCACAATGAAACAGTACATACCAGCCTGTACGACAGCTTCAGATGTTATGACCAGTCCTATTAGAGCAGCAAAAAGGTTCCTGGAATAGCCTAGTGGTGGGTACAGTGCACTGTAGAGAAGGTGACCCAGGCCCATAATCCACTGTAACTATTACCGCGTGAACCGATACTCTCATATCATCCCTCTCCTCAAGTCGCTTCACTGGCTCCCGATCCGCTATCGTATACAGTTCAAGCTTCTCTTATTGACCTTCAAATGCACTCAATCTGCAGTCCCCCATTACCTCTCTACCCTCCTATCCCCCTATGTTCCCACCCGTAACCTCCGCTCTCAGGGCAAATTACTCCTATCTGTACCCTTCTCCACCACCGCTAACTCCAGACTCCGCCCGTTCTGCCTCGCATCACTTTATGCCTGGAACAGACTTCCCGAGCCCATACGCCATGCGCCCTCCCTGCCCATTTTCAAGTCCTTACTCAAAGCCCATCTCTTCTCCCTTGCTTTTGGCGCCTAACTACCTTTCCCATTCATGATACCTACACTGACTACATAGTTTGTTACCTTTAGATTGTAAGCTCTCTTGAGCAGGGACTGTCCTTCCCCTTGTTAAACTTGTACAGCGCTGTGTAACCCTAGTAGCGCTATAGAAATGCTAAGTAGTAGTAGTAGTGGTGGTGGAATATGTCACCCCCCCCCCCCCACACACACACACACTGTAGGCACTTATAGGTGAGACCTGCAGCCATAAGGGCTGTTGTAGTGGTGTCTACTACTACTTAACATTTCTAGAGCGCTACTAGGGTTACGCAGCGCTGTACAAATTAATAACTAAGGACGGTCCCTGCTCAGAAGAGCTTACAATCTAAAGGACGAAATGTCAAGTTGGAGTAGTCTAGACTTCCTGAGTAGAGGTATGGTGATTAGGTGCTGAAGGCGACATTGAAGAGGTGGGCTTTGAGCAATGATTTGAAGATGGGTAGGGAGGGGGCCTGGCGTATGGGCTCAGGGAGTTTGTTCCAAGCATGGGGTGAGGCGAGGCAGAAAGGGCGGAGCCTAGAGTTGGCGGTGGTGGAGAAGGGTACTGAAAGGAGGGATTTGTCTTGAGAGCAGAGGTTACGGGTAGGGACGTAAGGGGAGATGAGGGTAGAGAGGTAAGGAGGGGCTGCAGATCGAGTGCATTTGTAGGTGAGTAGGAGAAGCTTGAACTGTATGCGGTATCTGATCGGAAGCCAGTGAAGTGACTTGAGGAGAGGGGTGATATGAGTATATCGGTCATAGTATAGTTGGGTACAGTAGGTTTTCATGGGTTTTGAAGGGTTCACCATACAATATAAGGGGTTAATGGTGAGTTGTCTAATGTTCCTTTAATTCCTGGTTATCTCTGTGACTGGGACACTCAATGAAGTTACATGGAAATAGGAGGAAATATTTTTTCACTCAGCGAATTGTTAAGCTCTAGAATGAATTGCCAAAGGATGTGGTAACAGTGGTTAGTGTATCTAGGCTTAAAAAAGGTTTAGGTAAGTTCCTGGAGGAAAAGTTCATAGTCTGTTACTGAGACAGACTTGGGGAAGCCACGGTTTGCCCTGGAATTGGTAGCAATGGAATGTTGCTACTATTTGGGTTTCTGCCACGCACTTGTGTCCTGGATTGGCCACTGTTGGAAACGGGATACTGGGCTGGATGGAACATTTATCTGACCCAGTATGGCTATTCTTATGATCTTATGTTCTTATCAATTCCCACTGTAACATTAAGTCACTCTCTACCTTAAGTGTCTGTTCATTAGAATCCTGCCTCCCTACCTTCCTATTTAAGGGTTCTTTTTACTAAGCTATGGCAAAAAGGGGCCTGTTTTGACATTCTCTGAGGCCCCCTTTTACCGCAGTGGGTAAAAAGCCATTTTTAAAAAAAAGAAATGGACATGCAGCAAGTGAAGCACTTCACCGCACCCATTTTGGGTGGGAGCACTTACCACCAGCCATTGAGGTGACGGTAAGGGCTCCCGCGCTACCCTGGCAGTAACCAGGCAGTGGAGGGCACTGCCCGATTATTGCCAGGTACACACGGAAATAGCTTGCAGTGGGGGTATGAACACCTGGCTACTTCCCTTTTTTTTTTTTTTCCAATTCTTTTTTTATTGGTATAGATTTATCTTACATTACGCAAAGCTAGATAATAAAACAACATTACACATCATGTCTGGTTTACTTGTCTAACATCTGAAACTATCCCTATACCTTCCCGTCCCAACCTCCCCCTCCCCCCTCCCCCCTCCCCCCCTCCCGTATCATGGTGGTGCTGCTTGCTGTTCCTTAAATTGTTCATAGGACTGCCATAATTTGCCAAAGGGTCCCATTCTTCCTCTTCTGATAGCTGTCAGTTTAGCCATTTGATACAGAAAGTCCACTCTCTGCAACACTTTTTGCATATCCGGCGACTGTTGTTTTTTCCAATTTCTTGCTATAGCAATTTTTGCCGCGACCAGATATTGTGTCGCCAGTCTATGCTGCACCCCCGTCGTTGAGCTCGGCTTGATATGGAGCAAACAATTTTCGGGCTTGCATGGGTAGGGTTGCTGGATCACTTTAGAAATTATTGTGATAATTGCCTTCCAATAATCCAGTATTCTGGGGCATTCCCACCAGATGTGCATAAATGTTCCCTTCTCTCCACAGTTTCGCCAACAGTCTGCTGATACCTCTGGATATATACGATGCAATCTCTCTGGCGTATAATACCACCAGTAATATATCTTATATCCATTCTCGATTGCACTCTGAGCCAAAGATGGTTTAAAGAGATACCTATATCCTCTCTTCCAACAGTCTTTAGTTATTGTGGTTTGCAATGCTGTTTCCCATCTATTCACATACATTGTTTGGGGGTCAGTATGACTTAACAGAGCTAGATATAGACGCGATATGCTCCCTCTACCCCCGCCCTTCTCTAATGCATTTTCTAGAGATGTTTTCCCCAGTTCCAACTCTTCTCGTGCCTTGCTAAGGATATAATTACGGATACAACAGTAATATACTTGATCTCTGGCTTGCAGCCCGTATTCCTCCTGCAATATTGGAAAGTCTACCACTTTGTCCTCATCCCATAATTGACCTAAATTGTAGAGCCCTGCGCGTGCCCATTGTTTGTAGCTAATTTCTGACCCTCCAAGCGGAAACCCAGGAGCCCTACCTATTCCTGTCTTGTGAAAGTATTTTCTTTCAGGAAACCATTTCCTCCTAATTTGATGCCATGTGGTTAAAATGTGCCTAATTCCTATGGGCGCCCTTCTACCTAAACTCCCAAGCTCCTTGTCCAAAGACCATAGAATGTCTCCTATTTCTCTCATTCCCAACCATGCTCTCTCCCAATGCAGCCATTTCTTGGTAACCGCCGGGTGCCAATCGGCTAGAATTCTTAGTTGGGCAGCCTGATAGTATAATAGGAAATTGGGCACTCCCATCCCTCCTCTCTCTTTTGGTTGGTACATAATATTGCGTTTCACCCTCGGTGGTCTCTTTCGCCATATAAAAGCGAACATTTTTCTGTTTAAATGCTTAAAAAAGCTTCGAGGGATAGGGATGGGTAGTGCCATAAAAAGATATAGGATCTTTGGTAGAATAATCATTTTTATCGCATTAATGCGCCCCGTCCAGGATATATTTAAACCTTCCCATCTATCCAGTTCACCAAATAGTTCTTTCACTTTTTGAGGATAATTGGCCTCATATAATTCCTCCAACTTAGGAGTAACCTGTATCCCGAGATACCTTATAGACTTAGTGGCCCATATAAAGGGGAGATCAGCTTTGAGCCGTACTACCTCCTGATTCGGGACTGTGAGATTTAGAATCTCTGTTTTATTAATATTTACCTTGAAGCCCGATTGCGCCCCATATTGTTTCATTATCTCTATGGCCTGTTTTATGGAAGTTTCTGGGCTTGTCAGCGTCAAAAGGATGTCGTCTGCAAATAACATCAGTTTATGTTCCCTTTTCCCACGCACTATCCCCTTAACTCCTTCCTTCCTTCTGATAGTGCATGCTAATGGCTCCATTGTTAGTGCGAACAGCAATGGTGACACTGCACATCCTTGTCTAGTACCTCTCTTAAGATGTATTGGCTCAGAATAAGACCCATTTACTTTCAGGATCGCCAGGGGAGCCTGATATAAGAGCTGCAGCCATTTTAGATACCTCCCCCCCCACTCCGATCTTCTCAAGTGTCGCAAAAAGAAAAGGCCATTCTACTCGGTCGAACGCCTTTTCAGCGTCAACCGAGAGAACCACTGCCGGTACCTGTTCATCCCCGACCTGCTGAATGAGATGTTGTAGGCACCTAGTATTGTCAAATGCCTGGCGCCCTGTAATAAATCCCACTTGATCCTCATGTACCAGTCTGGGCATCATCACCTGTAGTCTGCTGGCTAATATTTTTGTAAATATTTTATAATCTACATTTAGTAGGGAGATAGGTCTATATGACCCACATTCTTGCGGGTCCTTCCCCGGTTTAAGCAGAAGGGTGATTGCCGCCAGCCGCCACGTATAGGGCAACTCTTGTGCCTGATCATATGCCAAAAACAGTCTCCGCAAAAGTGGGGCCAGCAGCGATGCATATAGCTTATAAAATCTTGCGGGATACCCATCAGGCCCTGGAGCCTTGGCATGTGGCAAATTCTTAATTGCTTCCTTTATCTCGTCTATTCCTATTGGCTCCGATAAGCGCTCTCTTTCTCCCTGTGTCAATTGTGGTAGCTCTACCCCCTGTAGATATGTAGTTATCTCCCCAGCTGTAGCGTCCACCTCTGATTTATAGAGACTTGTGTAAAAATTATGGAATGTCTCTTGTATATCCCCTGTTTCCGTGACTGCCTGGCCTTGTTGTGTTTTGATACTATGAATATGGTTTCGTGTCATCTGCTTTTTCAGCTTGTTTGCTAACAATCTACTTGCTTTATCCCCCAGCTCATATTGCTCCTGTTGAACTTGTTGCAATTGACTCGCCATTTCTGCCAACTGCAGTTCATTAAGCTGCATTTTATATTTATGAAGTTCATTCTGGAGATTTATACCTTCAGGGTTCGCCTTATGTTGCTGTTCTAGCTGCGCTATCCCCTTTCTAAGTTCTCTCTCTTTGGCTGCTTTTTGTTTATTTAAGTGGGCCCTGAGGGAGATCAGCTGCCCTCTCAATACCACCTTTAACCCCTCCCATAGGCTCTCTGGGCGGACTTCTGCCACATCATTAAACTCAATGTAATCTTTTATGTATTGTTCTACCTTTCCCACATTCTCCGGGTCATGAAGTAGAGCTTCGTCCAACCTCCAATACTTTCTGCCTCCCTCTGTATGTCCACTCTCAATAGTCAACCGGACTGGAGCATGGTCAGACCATATGCGAATGCCTATTGTTATTTTTTGAGCAGTTCTGGCCACCAGCCCATCCCCAAGCCAGAGATCAATCCGTGAGTATGAATTATGCGGTGCTGAATAGTATGTGTAGTCTTTTTCTTGCATGTGTGACACCCTCCATAAGTCTATTAGACCCCATCTATGCATAAAACTAGAGATCTTTTCTCTATCTTTTCTAGCATATCCCACCTGCCCTTTTGAATTATCCATTATCGGGTTCAGGGTCAGGTTGAAATCCCCACCCATTAATAATTGGCCTTGCATGTTTTCTTGTATCACTGTTTCAAGTTCTTCTATAAATTTACCTTGCCCTTCATTGGGTGCATACACTGTCATAAATGTATATTGAGTATTATACAGTGAGGCTATCACCATAAGATATCTGCCTCCCTTATCTTCTACTGTTTTAATAATGCGCCATGGCAGTTTATCTGAGAAGGCCACCAACACTCCTCCCTTTTTATGATGCTGCCTGTTCGCAGCGTGGTACATTACTGGATATCTTTTGTGGGCTAACATTTTCTCATGACATTTTTTTACATGCGTTTCTTGCAACATAATTATATCACCGTTCATTTTTAACAGTTCTGTATATATGCGCTTACGCTTAATGGGTGAGTTGAGGCCCTTAACATTCCAGGTCACACATTGAAACATGTTATACATTTCTTTCCCCTATAAGCTAGCCTAGTCAGCAACCACCAGATACTCCCCTCTTGACCCCCCCCCCTTCCCTCCCCCCCCTTCCCCCCCTTTCACACAAAGACATGTCCCATTCTCCTTTGGGTACATGCCTCTAGCTGAGAGGAGTGACGTCATCTCCCGTCTCACAGCTCGCTCTAGAGACTTCTCCTTCCCCTCCTATTGATATAGTTCTTTGCCAACCTGTTCCAGTGATCGATCATCCAGTCAGTCTGTTGTCCATATCATTTTCCCGTTCGTGAATGCACTTGCTTGCCCGATATTTGTCGTCGGAGGCGTCCTCGGCCTTGTGATACCCTTTGCCATTTAGGTTTTGGAGGGCAGACTACCGCTCCTTGCCCATCTTGTGGAGGATCCTCTGTAGTCTCCCTTCGTTTCAGATACTCCTGCGCTTCTTCAATTGACGCCACTCTCCTTTGCTTTCCCTCTTGAAAAAAGGTTAAGGCAAATGGGTACTGCCATTTATATGATATTCCTTCGTCTCTCAACTGTGCAGTCAACGGGCGGAGTTCTCCCCTTCGTTTAAGGGTCAATGCTGATATGTCCTGGTATAATTCAATCGGGTAGCTCTCCCAAGTTATAGGGGCCGCCCCTCTTGCCTTCTTCATCACTGCTTCTTTCACTGTGAATTTTGTAAAACATGCCACTATATCTTTCGGCTGGTTTTGTTTTCGCACACCCAGTGCCCTATGGGCACGTTCAATGCTTATTGTTGTTTTATCATAGCATTCAGATTCAGTAGATAATAATTGCGCTGCAATGGATCTCACCACCTCTTCACAATTGTTAAATTCAGGCACCTCAGGTATCCCCCGGATTCTTATATTGGAGCGTCTGCTCCTATTCTCTAGGTCCTCAACTTTGTCTATGAGGTATCTGGCTTCATTTTTCCTCTCTTCCAATTATTGCTCCATAGCTTTTAACGCTTCTCCCTGCTCCTCTTGCTCGTTTTCTACCTCCAGGACTCGATTTCCTAGCTCAGTGATTTCCCCTCGCAGCTCCGCGCTCAGCTGGGCAAAGTCCCTTCGCACTTCTTTGAGATCCGTTTTGATCTCTTGAAACCATGAGCAGAGCTTCGCCCATATTTCTGGTTCTACCTCCATTCTTTCATTTGAAGGTTCATCGCGTGCTCGCTCTGTGTTTTCCTGTTCTTCCCTCGTGCTGCGGGCGCCATTTTGTTCCGTTCTCCCTTTCTGTTGCTGATATGAGAACGCTGCTAGGTCCGGGAGTTTTGCCTTCGCTTGCGACATCCTTTGATTTCGTTCTTCTTCACCAGTCAGTCGCTATGCTTTTCAGCCGATTTGCGGGGTAAGGATCGCTACTTAAATGCTTCTTTTAGTGCTGTTCTGCGGGAGCTTCGTTCTCACTGCTCCATTCAGTAGCGTGACGTCACTTCCCCTGGCTACTTCCCTTTAACGAGCGGTAAGCCTGCGTTGGGCCCCTAAGTCATGTATCACAGATCTTATGTTAATGTGTGCTGACTGACACATGCATAACACTAGATTGTACTCTTAATATCTCTGCCACCTCTTTCCAACTCTAAAAATACTGTGTTGGTGAATGGACAGAATGTAATAAGGTGGGTTACAAATACACATACATAAACAGTATAAACAAATAACAAACCTAATACAATTACACCCCAAAACCCCAAAACAGTTGTTCAGAAAGGCACAAGCAAAAACAGTAAGCTCATAAGAACAGCTCACTTTTCTAAGAAAAAGGTTTAACAAAGCAATGAGTTTTCAATAGTTTTGTAAACTGTTGTACACTTACACAATATTTCGAAGATAACCCTTCTTCATTAGATCACAAATAAGCAAATGTTATTTTCTTTTCTAGGTTTTATTTTATTTCTATTGATTACCTTTAAAAGTGGACTAACATGGCTACCACATCACTCTACTCAGAAATAGTTGCAGAATTAAGTACCCCGTCAGCAAACATCGTACAGGGAAAATGTGGTGATTATCTGTTCACACAGATGCCACCGACTTAGTCTGATCCTGTAATCTTGATCCCATTCCCACTAATGCCAATAATTTTGTTCCTGGTGGCTTTTCTTGCCACAGACTATATGAAAAAGCATTAATTGTACATCTAGGTCTCAAAATGAATGGCTGAGTAGGGTCAAGTGCCTTTAACACTGGGGCACGCAAAACTGCTTCCCTTCATGTGTCAAATGCAGCCTGACATCCCTCTGTCCAGTCAAACTCATTCTTAGTCAGTGCTATCATTGGTTTAGCAATCAAACATATAAACGGCGAGTGACCGACTCACTCGCAAATGCGCAGTAGAGACTTCCCTCTCTGTCCTGCCCCCACGTCAATACGTGATGACAGGGGTGGGACAGAGAGGGAAACTGCGCAAAGCTTCCGAGATCGCTACCGCTCCCCCCCACCCGGTGTCGCCGCCGCCGCCAGCCTTCCACCCGGCCCAGGCCCTCTCTCCGCTACTGAACTTACATCCATTTGCCGGAACGCAGCACGCACATCAGCTGAGCTGCCGTCCGCCTTCCTTCCCTGCCTGTGCCCCGCCCTCGCTGACGTTACGTCACACGAGGGCGGGACACAGGCAGAGAAGGAAGGCCGACGGCAGCTCAGCTGATCTGCCCTGCTGCGTTCCGTCGAATGGATGTAAGTTCAGTAGCAGAGAGAGGGCCTGGGCCGGGTGGAGGGCTGGCGGCAGCGACTCCGGGGGTGGATGGGGGGGAACGATAGCGGCGACCTCGCGGGGGGGGGGGGAGCGTTGGCGACCACACAGGGGGGGCCAGCGTCGGCGACCACGCGGGGGGGGGGCAGCGTCGACCTCCGAAAACCCCAATACCAGCCCGTTTTAACGGGCTCAACGGCTAGTCTCTGTATAATCATTTATGTGTGAACAAATGAACCCAAATGCTCCCAACCTAGATGTTAGGGATTTTACATCCACTGAGTGTGGCAACTCCAGTAGTGAGGTAGTTTGTCCAAACTAGCAAACTTCTCCCACGCTGACTAATTTTATGGCCTACAAATACTACCTGAGAGTTTTCCACTGTGCCTTCATGTTTTATGTTTTACAATGGTTTGCTTTTTCTCCAGAATGTATCAATTGTGGTCACAACACTATATGCTAGAATCCAATTCAATAACATTGTCTCAGACTTCTTTCACCAAGGCTGCCCATTATCGCCTTTATTATTTAATTTGACTCTGGAACATTTTTTCCTTGCTATTCGGCAATCCCCAAATGTACAGGGTGTTCCTTTTGGTCAGCATATGGAGTAGCCTAGTGGTTAGTGCAGTAGACTTTGATCCTGGGGAACCGAGTTCGATTCCCACTGCAGCTCCTTGTGACTCTGGGCAAGTCACTTAACCCTCCATTGCCCCTGGTACAAAATAAGTATCTGAATATATGTAAACCGCTTTGAATGTAGTTGCAAAAAAAAAAAAAAAACCCACTTCAGAAAGGCTGTATATCAAGTCCCATTTCCCTTTTCCTTTCCCCTTATACTACCCCCTCACCTATACCTATAATTTTGGATATAATTCCAAATACTGTGCTTTATCAGGTTATAAATTGAATGCCACTAAGACTGAACTGATGCCCATTAATTTCTCAACTAGCAAACATGAGATAACTCCCTATAAATTCATTTGGGCCTCAGAGTCTATGAAGTATTTAGGCATACGCTTTGGTCCATCTATTGAAGACACCATCTGCCAGGTTCTGTATAGCGTGCCTAGAGATTCGTGCTGAAATCCAGACATACTATATGACAATGTGTGTAACTTAATTGGTTTAACAAGCTAATCAGCAATGATAAGAGCTTAATGAGCACTAATTGGCAATAATTAGAATTTACGCGCATAACTCACTAAGCATATTCTATAATGGACTGCACCTAAATTCTAATGCACGCAGTTCAAAAGGGGCATGGCTACAGGCGGGGAAAATTTACACACGTAGCTAAAATATGGCCCAGTGCACATAAATCTACATGCAGGGATTTACTCCACTTTTAGTTTTAGGCACTGAGATATCAACTAACAAGCTCATTTTCAAAGCACTTAGCCTCCCAAAGTTCCATAGAAACCTATGGAACTTAGCCTCCCAAAGTGCTTTGAAAATATGCCTCTAAGTGTATTCTATATACCGCACCTAAAGCACTATAGAAATAAGTAACATAGTAGATGACGGCAGAAAAACACCTGTACGGTCCATCGAGTCTGCCCAACACGACAACTCATATGTGCTACTTTTTGTGTATACCCTACTTTGATTTGTACCTGTGCTCTTCAGGGCAGACTGTATAAGTCTGCCCAGCACTATCCCCGCCTCCCAACCACTGGCTCCGGCACAGACCGTATAAGTCTACCCAGCACTATCCCCGCCTCCCACCACCAGCTCTGGCACAGACCGTATAAGTCTGCCCAGCACTATCCCCGCCTCCCACCACCAGCTCTGGCACAGACCGTATAGGTCTGCCCAGCACTATCCCCGCCTCCCAACCACCAGCCCCGCCTCCCAACCACCGGCTCTGGCACAGACCGTATAAGTCTACCCAGCACTATCCTCGCCTCCCAACCACCAAGTAGTAGTAGTAAATGGAGGCGCCGTTTATAGAATATGCTTAGTCGGAAGTGTTTGTGTGGATTTGTTTAGGCACCTTATGTAGAATCTGACCCCATATGACTGAACACTGCTTATATTTTGAAGATCACTAAAGATCTGACACAGAAATGGTCTCCTCTGCGTTAACCTGGTGGGGGCACTTGGACACAATAAAATTGACGATCGTTCCAAAGGTGAACTACGTACTCTGTATGCTGCCTTTCCTTCTACAGCATAGCACATATAAAGTCATTGAGACTATTTTGTCTACATTCCTATGGGCGAACAAACCTCCTCACTTTGCCTGAAAAAGTTTGAAATCCACTAAAAATAGAGGAAGGTAAATTTCCCCAGCATCACATGGCTTTCTTACTATGTCAACATTCATCCTGGATAACTGCTGCTGTTTTATCTAGATCTCCTAAATTGAAGCAGATAGATTCTCTCATACTCTGTTACGATTCTTACCTTGGGCATATATAGAAAAATCAAAATCGAACCCTATCATTCTGAGCACTCAGGCAGTTTTTGCAGAAATTGATAAGTATGCTCAACATCCACTCTTAAATTCTACTAACATCCACATATGGAATAATTCTCTCTTTAACATTAATAATGTGTGTATTAATTGGTCGGCATGGCAAGCTGCTTGAACTAGCTGTTGAATAATGCTCGCTTCCTTTTAAGAGTGTATATACAGTTTAACGTGAATCCCAATTGCTATTTTCAGTGCTTACAGCTCAAGCATCGTATTTCCTACTACTACTACTATTTAGCATTTCTATAGCGCTACAAGGCGCACGCAGCGCTGCACAAACATAGAAGAAAGACAGTCCCTGCTCAAAGAGCTTACAATCTAATAGACAAAAATAAAGTAATCAAATCAATTAATGTGTACAGGAAGGAGGAGAGGAGGGTAGGTGGAGGCGAGTGGTTACAAGTGGTTACGAGTCAAAAGCAATGTTAAAGAGGTGGGCTTTCAGTCTAGATTTAAAGGTGGCCAAGGATGGGGCAAGACGTAGGGGCTCAGGAAGTTTATTCCAGGCGTAGGGTGCAGCGAGACAGAAGGCGCGAAGTCTGGAGTTGGCAGTAGTGGAGAAGCAAATGTACTTCAGATACACCTAGTTACAGGCAGCTATGCTCATTGCTTGCCAATGTTCCTGGTGCTGCATCTAAATGGTATAAACTTATACAGCAATGGAAGTTCATCAGCGCCACTGGTTCTGAATCAGTATGGGAAAAAGATCTGAATACTAAGCTATCAACCACACAATGGCAGGATTTTTGGATTGCATTAACTAATGCTACCCGCTCTGCTGCTATATCTCAATCTGAATGCTGCCAGTCAACATAGCATTGTGAAGTTTGCTGAGTAAGCTTGGGAAGCACTTATGTAAGGTGGTTGTATGACTACTTTTAGGGGTTCACTTTGCTTTTTATACCCCTATTAGTTTTTTTACCCCGACGCAGCCTGAGGGCGAAACGTTGCCATGTCGGGTAACTTGTAATAAACCACTTCTTCTGTTACCCTCCTGTTCTATTTTTTTGTCTTTTTTGATCTGCTTTTTTTCTTTTGATTTGCCATTTCTGTGGCAGATCTTTGCCTTTTTTTGTTTCTGACGACAAATGTTGATCCTGCAAAAAACAGCATTGGTATCTTGAACACATTATTTATGTCCTCACTGGATGTCTGTATGGAAACGATATCTCAACTTGTGGATTGTCATGAACCTTTCTCGTTTAAAATTTAAATTCTAGGCCCTGATGGCTTGTTTCGGCCTATCAACAGATTCAAAGCCAAACTGCTTAGGATCCTTTTATACATTGCTATTAAGACACTAATCAAGGTCAGGTATACACAAAAAGTAGCACATATGAGTTATCTTGTTGGGCAGACTGGATGGACCGTGCAGGTCTTTCTCTGCCGTCATCTACTATGTGGCTATCCTGCTTATTTTGGAAGGAGAAGGCCAGCCATCTTCCGACACAAATCGGGAGATGGCCGGCCATCTCCTAAACCCGGCCAAATCGGTATAATCGAAAGCCGATTTTGGCTGGTTTCAACTGCTTTCCATCGCGGAGCCGGCCAAACTTCAAGGGGGCGGGTTGACAGTGTACTGAAGGCGGGATGGGGGCGTGGTTACGAGATGGCCAGCTTCGCCCGATAATGGAAAAAAGAAAGCTGGCCCTGACGAGCATTTAGCTGACTTGGTCCCTTTTTATTCACAACCAAGCCTCAACTGACCAGATGACCACCGGAGGGAATGGGGGATGACCTCCCCTTAGTCCCCCAGTGGTCACCAACCCCCTCCCACCCCCCCAAAAAAACAAAAACATTTTTTTGCCAGCCTGTATGCCAGCCTCAAATGTCATACCCAGCTCCATGACAGCAGTATGCAGGTCCCTGGAGCAGTTTTTAGTGGGTGCAGTGCACTTTAGACAGGTGAACCCAGGCCCATCCCCCCCCCCCCCACCTGTTACACTTGTGGTGGTAAATGGGAGCCCTCCAAAAACGCCCCAAAACCCACTGTACCCACATGTAGGTGCCCCCCTTCATCCCTAAGGGCTATGGTAGTTGTGGGGAGTGGTATTTGGGGGGCTCAGCACCCAAGGTAAGGGAGCTATGCACCTGGGAGCAATTTGTGAAGTCCACTGCAGTGCCCCCTAGGGTGCCTGGTTGGTGTCCTGGCATGTGAGGGGGACCAGTGCACTAAAAATGCTGGCTCCTCCCATGACCAAATGCCTTGGATTGGCCGGGTTTGAGATGGCCGCCATGAGTTTGCATTATCGCGGAAAACCCATGCCGGCCATCTCTAAATCCAGCCCAAATGTTGAGTTTTGGCTGCTCTAACCATATATTGAAACAAAGATGGCCGGCTATCTTGTTTCGATAATACAGTCGGGACGCTGCTTTACGGGGCCGGCCTTAAAGATGGCCGCCCTTATAGATGGCTGGCCCCGTTCAATTATGCCCCTCCACGTTACAGTGTGCCGTTGTTGGAAAGGTTTGTCCAAGATTGATTAACTTATGTGGTGGAAGTCATTTCTAACGGCTAAATATGAAAGAATGGTGACGGAACGCTCATGAGTGTTACAATCATATGAAAATGTCCGGGGCTCCTTGAGCGGAATTCTCACATTACTCTTAACATTACTTGACTTTTTTCTACTTCATATTTTCTAGACTATGTTAGTTCTTGATGTTTATGTATATTTTGTGCAATGTGGGGTTATACCTCATATTCCCATGTGAATTTGTTTTACTGTGTTACATCTGTTCACATGTTAACTGCTTTTATACCTCACAAACCTTGAATTAAAATATTGAGCTGAAAAAGTAAAAACGGTGAAGAAAACCGGCTAGCTGAAAACCCAGCTGTGAAGAACCGTAGTAAAACTCAATTTTTAAAAATCAATAAATAACGCACAAAGATACTGCAAATTGCCTGAAAAAGTAGGAAATACTCACAGTATATCGTTCTAGCAAGTAGGTTCAAACCAGGCAGGTAAGATACTTTGAACAGCAAAGTTAATGAACATGGCCCACGCTCAAGAGTAACTTTAAAAGTGACGTTTACACCAATTTTGATTGACAGGTGCTGCCAAGAATTGAAATGTGAAAAATGTTTAAAAATGCTTTTCTTTCATGATGCACCTGAGTGATAGCGATATGACCTAATGGACATTCCTTGGCAAAGCCAATTTGCTTAAAAATGAAAAATAAGGCATAAGGAATGAAAGATAAAAATTGCCTCATTACCAGAGATACAGTGATGGATAAGAACTGTCAAAAATTTTAAAAGACAGGCTAAAATTAAAGTGTCCAGTTATGATATGTCAATAGTTAAGTAAACCTTCAAATGGCCAGTTTAATTAAAAATCAAAAGTTAAGATTAGTGTATGCAAGAATCCTCTCCTATATTTCATCTCTATTGCTTTCTTTTTAAGATTACACATAATCTTAAATACACATATACATTTAGCTATGTGTAGGCTTTTGAGTGGTTTATCAAGTGTCTAGAAATAAATAAGTTAAATGAATAAGTAAATCAGTATGGTATAATAGGCAGTAAGAGGTGTAGATTGGGAGGAATACTTACATGAACGTGAACAGGGCATTAATAGAAAAGCACTATAAATTCAGTCCATTTAGCCTAGCATCCTGCTTCCAATCCAGGTCACAAGTACCTGACAGAAACCCAAAGAGTAGCAACATTCCATGCTACCAATCCCAGGGCAAGCAGTGGCTTCCCTATGTCTGTCTCAATTGTAGACTATGAACTTTTCCTCCGGGACCTTGTCCAAACCTTTTTAAAACACAGATACGATCACGGCTGTTACTACATCTTTCAGTAAAGAGTTTCAGAGCTTAACTATTCATTGAGTGAAAAAATATTTTCTCCTATTTGTTTTAAAAGTGTTTCCATGTAACTTCATTAATTGGCCCTTTTTGAAAGAGTAAATAAAATGTATTCACTTCTTCTTGTTCTATACCACTCAGGATTTCGTAGACCTCAATCATATCGCCCTTCAACTGTATCTTTTCCAAGCTGAAGAGCCCTAACCTCTTTAGCATTACCTCATACGAGAGGAGTTCCATCCCTTTTATCATTTTGCTCACTCTTCTTTGAACCTTTTCTAATTCCGCTACATCTTTTTTTTCGATGCTGCAACCAGAACTGAGGTCATACCTAGAGTCATACAGAGGCATTATCGTATTCTTGGTCTTATTTACTATCCCTTTCCTAATATTCCTAGCATCCTGTTTGCTTTTTTAGCTACCGTCACACACAGGGCAGAAGATTACAACGACACCTGGATTTTTTTCTTGGGTGCTGATCCCCAACGTGGACCCTAGCATCAGGTAACTGTGATTTGGATTATTCTTCCCATTGTGCATCACTTTGCGTTTCTTCACATTAAATTTAATCTGCCATTTGGGTGCCCAGTCTTCCAATTTCCTAAGGTCTTCCTGCAATTTTTCACAGTCTATATGTCTTTAACAGCCTTGAATAGTTTTGTGTCATCTGCAAATTTAATCACCTCACTTCTCGTTCTGATTTCTAGATTATTTTATTTTTTATTTTTTTGTTACATTTGTACCCCGCGCTTTCCCACTCATGGCAGGCTCAATGCGGCTTACATGGGGCAATGGAGGGTTAAGTGACTTGCCCAGAGTCACAAGGAGCTGCCAGTTCCTCAGTTCCCCAGGACCAAAGTCCACCACCCTAACCACTAGGCCACTCCTCCTTATTTATAAATAAGTTAAATAGCACCAGTCCCAGTACAGATCCCTGCGGCACTCCACTATTGAGAGTAGTGGCCATTTAACCCTACTCTCTTTTCGTAATGCACAAAAGAACAATGCCTCCTATCCCATGTCTCTTTGATTTTCTTAGGAGTCTCTCTTAAGGAACTTTGTCAAAAGATTTCTGAAAATCTAGATATACTACATCAACGAGCTCACCTTTATCCACATGTTTATTCATGCCTTCAAAGAAATGAAGCAAATTGGTGAGGCAGAGCTTCCCTTGGCTGCAACCATGCTGACTCTGTCCCTTTAAACCATGTTTATTTATTTATTTTATTGCATTTGTATCCCACATTTTCCCACCTCTTTGCAGGCTCAATGTGGCTTACAATACGTCATGAATAGTGAAAATTATAAGAGACTATACATTTAGTGTTACAGAGGTTCTTGGGTAGCATGATATTTATGTGTTCTGTAATTTTATTCTTTATAATAGTTTCCACTATTTTACCCGGCACCAATGTCAGGTTTACCTTTTTGTTATTTCCCAGATCAGCCCTGGAACCTTTTTTTTAAAACATTGGCGTTATGTTGGGCAATCTTCAGGTACTATGGATGATTTTAATGACATGTTACAGAACAGATCATGAATTTCCTGTTAGTTCTTTCAGTACCCTTGGATGTATGCCATCCGGTCCAGGAGATTTACTACTCTTTTGCCGATTTGGCTCAGTAGATCCTCAAGATTCACCTAGATTTTTCAGTTCCTCCAAATCATCACCCTTGAAAACCATTTCTGATGCAGGTATATCTCTTACATTTTCATCCATAAAGACCGAAGCAAAGAATTCATTCAGTCTCTCCGCTGAGTGCCCCTTTTGCTCCTTCATGATCTAATGGTCCCACAGATTTCCTTGCAAGACTTTCTGCTTCTGATGTACCTGAAAAGACTGTTGTTGTGAATTTTTGCCTCTGCGGCAAGTTTCTCTTCATATTCTATTTTAGCCTTCTTTATCAATGCTGTCCATATAACTTGCCAGTGCTTATGTTGCTTCTTATTTTCTTTATTTGGGTCCTTTTCCATTCTTTCAAGGACGTTCTTTTGACTCTAATAACCTCTTTCACTTCACCTTTTAACCATGCTTCCTGTTGTTTTCTCTTCTTTCCCCTTTTGTAAATATGTGGAATGCATCTGGTCTGGACATCCAAGTTGGTATTTTTAAACAACATCCATGTTTGATTTAATGTCCTAACCTTTGCAGCTGATCCTTTAGCTCCTTTTAAACTATTTTCCTTATTTTATCATAATCACCTTTCAAAACTTAAATGCTGCTACATTAGATTTCTTTCTAACAATAATAGAACTAGGGGACACAAGATGAAATTAGAATGTGGCAGGTTTAAAACAAATTGGAGAAAGTTTTTCTTTACTCAGCGCGTGGTTAGACTCTGGAACTCATTGCCGGAGAAGGTAGTGACGGCAGCTGGCCTTGCTGAGTTTAAAGGGGGTCTCGACAGATTCCTGAAGGAAAAGTCCATCGATCGTTATTAAATTTTGAGTTTTTGCCAGGTTCTTGGGGCCTGGATTGGCCGCTGTCGGAGACGGAGTGCTGGGCTTGATGGACCTTTGGTCTTTTCCCAGCGTGGCAGTGCTTATGTACTTATGTACTTTTGTAGTTTCATTCCAGATAGTAACTGAAACTTGACCATGTTTGATCTCTGTTTCCCAGGGGACCCATTACTCTCGTACTATGACCTGCATTCCGCCAAGGACTAGATCTAAAATAGCTCCCCCTATTGTGGTTTCCTGGACCAGTTGCTCCCTTATGTAACATTTATCCAGTTAATATTGATGTAATTGAAATCACCAGTTATTATACTGTTGCCCAATATGCTAGCTTTTCTAATTTCTGTAAACATTTCTTCATCTGTCTGTTTGTTCTGGCCTCTGGAGGAAGCTGACAGAGGGGGAGGTTGCTGCAGAATCATCTTGTTGGCTGAGGAAGGGAATGTGGTGATACCAGGGGAGTGGAGGGAGGTTGCCACAGGATTATTACCCAGCCTGGTCTGGAAAAGGACACGCCAGTGATGCCTGTGCAGAGACAATATTATGGCAAGGAATGTGTTTTTTTTATAGTGTTCCTTTTTTTCTGTGCCTCTAAGAATATTGTGACCTTGGACCCCTGAGGCAGGTATCTTTACGCCGAAACATTGCCCATGTCGGGTCTTTCAGAATAAAAGGACTCAGTCTTGAAGACCCAGCTGTGCTTTTTTCTTTGATTACTTGCTTTTGTGTACTGTTTTACCCTCCCTTTTGTTACTTTGTCCTGGCAGATAGTAGTACAGCCCTACAAGAATACTGCTACCTTTCACACATGGAATTTCTATCCATAATGATTTTACGCTGCTGTTTCATGTAGAATGTTTATTTTGTTTGACTCAGTTTCCTCTTTAACATATGCGCACCCCTTCAATTTGATCCCCTCTATCATTGTGATATAATTTGTACTCTAACACAGTGTCCCATTGATAGTCCTCCTTCCACCAAGTCTCTGAGATGTCTATATATACCATAACGCTCCCATCTTATTTTGTAGGCTTCTAGCATTTGTATACAGGCTCTTCAAATTTTGTTTTTTTCCTTGCATCTACAATTTGCTTAGAAGTTGATGGGGATAATGTGCATCATTTACCCTGATCTCTCCTTAAACACAACTCGCTTTTTTTCACCATTGTTGAAACCTCTCCTTTGGGATTCCCTAAATGACCTGCTGCAGTAGTATACTTCAAGGATACTCCACATCGAAACCATGAGCTCCTGGTTGACTGTCAGCTCCACCCCCCCCCCCCCCCCAAACACCTTTTTAGTTTAAAAACTGCTCTGTCTTATATATGTTAGTGCCAGCAGCCTGGTTCCTTCCTGGGTACGGTGAAGTCCAACCGTTCAGAACAGGCTCCCCGTTTCCTAGAATGTGTTCCAGTTCCTAACAAATCTAAATAACTCATCCTTGCACCATTGTCTCAACCACACATTGAGACTTCAGAGCTCCGCCTGTCTCCTTCGTGTGGATTGGGGAGCATTTTTGAAAATGCAACCCTCTAGGATCTGGATTTCAGCTTTCTACCTAAGAACTTAAATTTGGATTTCAGAACCTTCCGCCCACATTTTCCTGTGTCATTGGTACCCACATGTACAAAAACAGCCAGCTCCTCCCCAGCACTATCTAAAATCCTATCTAGGTGAAGCGTGAGGTCCACCACTTTTGCACTAGGCAGGCAAGTGACCAGATGATCCACACATCTACCAGCCACCACCCAACTATCTACATGCCTAATTATTGAATCACCAACTTCAGTATCTTTTCTAACCCTTCCTTCCTGGATGGAATTTCTCGGAGACATATCCTCAGTGGAAGAGGATGTTGCATCCCCTGGTGTGCAGGTCCTGGCTGCAGAAGTACTTCCTACATCACCAGGGTGATCCTCTTCTTTTAGGAGACCTCCCTTTTCCAAGGCAGCACAGGGGCTGCCAGACTGGAGGTGGGACTTCTCTACAGAGTCCCTGTAGGCGTCCTCTATGTAGCTACTACTACTACTATTTAGCATTTCTATAGCGCTACAAGGTGTACGCAGTGCTGCACAAACATAGAAGAAAGACAGTCCCTGCTCAAAGAGCTTACAATCTAATAGACAAAAAATAAAGTAATCAAATCATTAATGTGTACAGGAAGGAGGAGAGGAGGGTAGGTGGAGGCGAGTGGTTACGAGTCAAAAGCAATGTTAAAGAGGTGGGCTTTCAGTCTAGATTTAAAGGTGGCCAAGGATGGGACAAGACGTAGGGGCTCAGGAAGTTTATTCCAGGTGTAGGGTGCAGCGAGACAGAAGGCGCGAAGTCTGGAGTTGGCAGTAGTGGAGAAGGTAACAGATAAGAAGGATTTATCCATGGAGCACGCTCCCCAAACGTAAAAACATTCCAGACAAGTTATACCTAAAATGCGGAATTTTCCAAGTCCATTTAATAGTGGTCTATGGACTTGTCCTTTAGGAATCTATCTAACCCCTTTTTAAACTCCGTCAAGCTAACCGCCCGTACCACGTTCTCTGGCAACGAATTCCAGAGTCTAATTACACGTTGGGTGAAGAAATATTTTCTCCGATTCGTTTTAAATTTACCACACTGTAGCTTCAACTCATGCCCTCTAGTCCTAGTATTTTTGGATAGCGTGAACAGTCGCTTCACATCCACCCGATCCATTCCACTCATTATTTTATACACTTCTATCATATCTCCCTCAGCCGTCTCTTCTCCAAGCTGAAAAGCCCTAGCCTTCTCAGCCTCTCTTCATAGGAAAGTCGTCCCATCCCCACTATCATTTTCGTCGCCCTTCGCTGTACCTTTTCCAATTCTACTATATCTTTTTTGAGATACGGAGACCAGTACTGAACACAATACTCCAGGTGCGGTCGCACCATGGAGCGATACAACGGCATTATAACATCCGCACACCTGGACTCCATACCCTTCCTAATAACACCCAACATTCTATTCGCTTTCCTAGCCGCAGCAGCACACTGAGCAGAAGGTTTCAGCGTATCATCGACGACGACACCCAGATCCCTTTCTTGATCCGTAACTCCTAACGCGGAACCTTGCAAGACGTAGCTATAATTCGGGTTCCTCTTACCCACATGCATCACTTTGCACTTGTCAACATTGAACTTCATCTGCCACTTGCACGCCCATTCTCCCAGTCTCGCAAGGTCCTCCTGTAATCGTTCACATTCCTCCTGCGACTTGACGACCCTGAATAATTTTGTGTCATCGGCGAATTTAATTACCTCACTAGTTATTCCCATCTCTAGGTCATTTATAAATACATTAAAAGCAACGGACCCAGCACAGACCCCTGCGGGACCCCACTAACTACCCTCCTCCACTGAGAATACTGGCCACGCAATCCTACTCTCTGCTTCCTATCTTTCAACCAGTTCTTAATCCATAATAATACCCTACCTCCGATTCCATGACTCTGCAATTTCTTCAGGAGTCTTTCGTGCGGCACTTTGTCAACGCCTTCTGAAAATCCAGATATACAATATCAACCGGCTCCCCATTGTCCACATGTTTGCTTACCCCCTCAAAAAATGCATTAGATTGGTGAGGCAAGACTTCCCTTCACTAAATCCGTGCTGACTTTGTCTCATCAGTCCATGTTTTTGTATATGCTCTGCAATTTTATTCTTAATAATAGCCTCCACCATCTTGCCCGGCACCGACGTCAGACTCACCGGTCTATAATTTCCCGGATCTCCTCTGGAACCCTTCTTAAAAATCGAGTAACATTGGCTACCCTCCAGTCTTCCGGTACTACACTCGATTTTAGGGACAGATTGCATATTTCTAACAGTAGCTCCGCAAGTTCATTTTTGTTCTATTAATACTCTGGGATGAATACCATCAGGTCCCGGTGATTTACTACTCTTCAGCTTGCTGAACTGACCCATTACATCCTCCAAGGTTACAGAGAATTTGTTTAGTTTCTCCGACTCCCCCGCTTCAAATATTCTTTCCGGCACCGGTGTCCCCCCCAAATCCTCCTCAGTGAAGACCGAAGCAAAGAATTCATTTAATTTCTCCGCTACGGCTTTGTCCTCCTTGATCGCCCCTTTAACACCATTTTCGTCCAGCGGCCCAACCGACTCTTTGGCCGGTTTCCTGCTTTTAATGTATCTAAAAAAATTTTTACTATGTATTTTTGCTTCCAC